>NC_066580.1:91338546-91465765 GCF_024323335.1 Lathyrus oleraceus | reverse complement strand
CACACATTATGTGATCATTAGATAACATTCAAGCACATAATGACGACAGAATTAAAATAATGTACGGTAAACATAATTAGCATAATCATATCTATAACTAAAAACAGAACAACACATAACAAGAACATAGATAACATAATGCTTTAATCTTCTTATGAACTTTCCTCATTCTCCTCGCCTTCCGCTTCACTACCGCTTCACCTTCATCATCTTCCATGGAAGGTTTGGAGAACTTAACACAAGGTTTCGAAGGCTTTTGATAGCGCGGGTGTTTCACCGTGTTGGCTCATCATGGGTGTTATATAGAACTCTTTGTAATGCCACCCTCCGGAATAGGAAGTTTTAAGAAGAAACCCGTCATCATACTTGTAAGATCCGTCATTGCATTGAATAATCCCTGTATTCCTTCATAATAGTAACGCCGTTGATCTCATTGGTGTTAGGGGTCATAGCCAGGAACGGTTCTCTCCCGATTCCATGTCTGTTAATTCCAAAATCCTTGAGATAAGACGACCATAGGGCAGCTTATTTTGAGAGATAGTTGCTGTTTGAGATGATACATCATAGTAGTAGCCAATTAATTCTGATTTTGTTCTTCACACAGCAAATAGAACCTGCATCTCCAAATCATTGATTTGTGAAAGGTTTGAATCCTTTGGCAGCAAGACATGGCAAATACATAATGTAGCATTCGATCATCAACAACAAGTTCTTAGCATAACAGTAGGCGAGAAGTGCGTTGTCCCGACACAACAGCAGCCCTTGGAAATCTACAAATTGAGTATAATATTCCATTTTATCATATTGAGCCCATTTTCCATCAACATGATTAACACCTTTCCAAAGAAAAATCCTGAATAGGGAATCCTAAGAGACGCACCAGCGACCTTAGGTCTGTTACAATTTCACAATCTCTCACAGTGGCAGACAGCATATGTTGATCATCATCATTCAGATTCAAGTTGAAATGGTTCAGAAAGATTTTACCAAATCATATAAATTTTGCCATTATCAGTTATAAACTCATGCAACCCTTGATATCTCAACATCTCAGGGAAAGTGAAAGTATAGGGGTGAAGGATTTGAGATTCACATACTCCCTTAAGAAGATGTCTAACACCTGTTTGAAATCCATTCTTCTCTTCTTGGTTGTTTCCATTTTCATTTCTTCCTCTTCACTGCTAGATGCTGACACATGGGGCCTTTCCCATTCTGGAGGAGCCATGGAAGAAGATGGAGAGTCTAGGATGTTTGAGAAGAGTTTTTAGGAATAGGGTGGGTTTGAGAGTTAATAAGAGAGTATGGTTGAGTGGGGTTTAATGGGTTTAATATCACTCAAGAAGGTTGAAAGTTGAAGAAATGAGATGAAGGGTTTATGGTGAGTAAATGTGGAGGAAAAGTTATGAGGTGTAGGTGAAGAGTAAAGCACATGCACCAACCATAAACACACATACCAAAATTAAAAATTAAAAAATATTAAAAATTCTGTATTTTTAAAGCTAACGCAGAGTTGCTCTGATACCAATTGTAAGTTGTAAATGCGCCTAAGAGGGGGGTGAATTAGGTGGTTAAAATTCTTCGAACTTGTTTCCGGTTTTTGGTTATTTTATGTTTAAGTACGGAAAAATAAATTGCGGAAAGTAAAAAAGACACCGAAATTATAGTGGTTCCCTTCACAATCCGAAGGTACATCCACTCCCCTTTCGACTCGAAAGAGATTTCACTATAGTTAGAATTATGGTACAGCCTACTCACACCAATGGTGATGCTTACTATCTAACCTATAGGTAAACAAGTGTATGAAGAACAATCCTCTTCAACACTAACTCTTGTGTCCAACAATCCTGGATCACAAGTCAAACAGAAATAAATCTTTTTGATGATTTTAACAAAGTGTAGTATTATCAATCTTCTCTTGATTGATCTTCTCCTTAGATAAATAATTCACTCAATGAATAATATACAAGTGTTCAAAAATGGAGAGATGAAAATTGATTATGAACACTTTTATGAAATATTGAACAAAATATGAAAGAGTGATTATCTTAAGTTTTTATGAAAATTCTTGGAGGTGAAAATTCATTTTAAAAATTCAAGAATTTATATTGCCAAAACACCTTTTCAAAGAGGTATAAATTTTTCATAAAAAATGATGAAAAGGTACAAGTTTCTGAAATTATTTTCACTGAAACGAACAGTGTTAACCGGTTAACCAAATGGGTTAACCGTTAACGCGTATAACGTTAACAAGAATTTCAAAAAACTGGGCCGTTAACCGGTTAACCCATATGGTTAACCGGTTAACACTGTTGAAATGCAGAAAAATACTTTAAGAGAAATGTGTCTTTCATTTCAACATGTTAACAAATGGTTATGTTAAAAATGCAAATGCAGATCATGATTGTTGAACACTTGTATACTAATCTAAGAGTGAATTAGATATACCTTAGAAGTGAATCAACAATCTTGCAAACGGTTGACTTGAAAAAGAAGCTTGATCAAAATGTTTCTCATGCATATGTGGCTTGATTACTTTGATGCTTGAATTATCTTTGAAGCTCTTCTCTTTTGCATTGATACATGTTGTCTTCATCAAAATACTTTTTGGATTGAAGCTTGCTTCTACAATCTCCCCCTTTTTGATGATGACAACCAATTTTGAGATAGATGCTTGAAAGTGAAGTTTCTCTAATTTGATTCTCCCCCTAAGTTTAAGAACTCCCCCTAAATGAGAGGCATAAAAATTCTGCATAGAGAAACCATTAGAGAAACAAGTCTTCTCCCCCTTTGGCATTAGCAAAAAGGAAAAACTAAAGAAATAGAAAAGTAGACAAGCATACACACATTATGTGATCATTAGATAAGCATTCAAGCACATAATGACGACAGAATTAAAATAAGTGTACGGTAAACATAATTAGCATAATCATAATCTATAACTAAAAACAGAACAACACATAACAAGAACATAGATAAAACATAATGCTTTATCTTCTTATGAACTGTCCTCATTCTCCTCCGCCTTCCGCTTCACTACCGGCTTCACCTTCATCATCTTCCATGGGAAGGTTGCGAGAACTTAACACAAGTTTCGAAGGCTTTTGATAGCGCGGGTGGTTTCACGGTGTTGGCTCATCATGGTGGTATATAGGAACTCGTTTGTAAGGCCACCCTCCGGAATAGGAAGTTTGAAGAAGAAGACCCGTCATCATACTTGTAAGATCCGTCATTGCATTGAATAATCCCGGTATTCTTCATAATAGTAACGCCGTTGATCTCATTGGTGTAGGGGTCATAGCCAGGAACGGTTCTCTCCCGATTTCCATGTCTGTTAATTCCAAAATCCTTGAGATAAGACGACCATAGGGCAGCCTTATTTTGAGAGATAGTTGCTGTTTGAGATGATACATCATAGTAGGTAGCCAATTAATTCTGATTTTTTCTTCACAGCAAATAGAACCTGCATCTCCAAATCATTGATTTGTGAAAGGTTTGAATCCTTTGGCAGCAAGACATGGCAAATAACATAATGTAGCATTCGATCATCAACAGACAAGTTCTTAGCATAACAGAGTATGCGAGAAGTGCGTTGTCCCGACACAACAGCATCCCTTGGAAATCTACAAATTGAGTAGTAATATTCCATTTTATCATATTGAGCCCATTTTCCATCAACATGATTAACACCTTTCCAAAGAAAAAATCCTGAATAGGGAATCCTAAGAGACGCAACCAGCGACCTTAGGTCTGTTACAATTTCACAATCTCTCACAGTGGCAGACAGCATATGTTGATCATCATCATTCAGATTCAAGGTGAAATGGTTCAGAAAAGATTTTACCAAATCAGTATAAATTTTGCCATTATCAGTTATAAACTCATGCAACCCTTGATATCTCAACATCTCAGGGAAAGTGAAAGTAATAGGGGTGAAGGATTTGAGATTCACATACTTACCCTTAAGAAGATGTCTAACCCTGACTTTGAAATCCATTCTTCTCTTCTTGGTTGTTTCCATTTTCATTTCTTCCTCTTCACTGCTAGATGCTGACACAGGGGCCTTTCCCATTCTTGGAGGAGCCATGGAAGAAGATGGAGAGTCTAGGATGTTTGAGAAGGATTTTCGGAATAGGGTTTTGAGAGTTAATAAGAGAGTATGGTTGAGTGGGGTTTAATGGGTTTTAATATCACTCAAGAAGGTTGAAAGTTGAAGAAATGAGATGAAGGGTTTATGGTGAGTAAATGTGGGAGGAGAAAGTTATGAGGTGTAGGTGAAGAGTAAAGCACATGCACCAACCATAAACACACATACCAAAATTAAAATTAAAAAATATTAAAAATTCTGTATTTTTAAAGCTAACGCAGAGTTGCTCTGATACCAATTGTAAGTTGTAAATGCGCCTAAGAGGGGGGTGAATTAGGTGGTTAAAAATTCTTCGAACTTGTTTCCGGTTTTTGGTTATTTTATGTTTAAGTACGGAAAAATAAATTGCGGAAAGTAAAAAAGACACCGGAATTATAGTGGTTCCCTTCACAATCCGAAGGTACATCCACTCCCCTTTCGACTCGAAAGAGATTTCACTATAGTTAGAATTATGGTACAGCCTACTCACACCAATGGTGATGCTTACTATCTAACCTATAGGTAAACAAGTGTATGAAGAACAATCCTCTTCAACACTAACTCTTGTGTCCAACAATCCTGGATCACAAGTCAAACAGAAATAAATCTTTTTGATGATTTTAACAAAGTGTAGTATTATCAATCTTCTCTTGATTGATCTTCTCCTTAGATAAATAATTCACTCAATGAATAATATACAAGTGTTCAAAAATGGAATGAGATGAAAATTTGATTATGAACACTTTTATGAAATATTGAACAAAATATGAAAGAGTGATTATCTTAAGTTTTTATGAAAATTCTTGGAGGTGAAAATTCATTTTAAAAATTCAAGAATTTATATTGCCAAAACACCTTTTCAAAGAGGTATAAATTTTTCATAAAAAATGATGAAAAGGTACAAGTTTCTGAAAATTATTTTTCACTGAAACGAACAGTGTTAACCGGTTAACCAAATGGGTTAACCGGTTAACGCGTATAACGTTAACAAAGAATTTCAAAAAACTGGGCCGTTACCGGTTAACCCATATGGTTAACCGGTTAACACTGTTGAAATGCAGAAAAATACTTTAAGAGAAATGTGTCTTTCATTTCAACATGTTAACAAATGGTTATGTTAAAAATGCAAATGCAGATCATGATTGTTGAACACTTGTATACTAATCTAAGAGTGAATTAGATATACCTTAGAAGTGAATCAACAATCTTGCAAACGGTTGACTTGAAAAAGAAGCTTGATCAAAATGTTTCTCATGCATATGTGGCTTGATTACTTTGATGCTTGAATTATCTTTGAAGCTCTTCTCTTTTTGCATTGATACATGTTGTCTTCATCAAAATACTTTTTGGATTGAAGCTTGCTTCTACAATCTCCCCCTTTTGATGATGACAACCAATTTTGAGATAGATGCTTGAAAGTGAAGTTTCTCTAATTTGATTCTCCCCCTAAGTTTAAGAACTCCCCCTAAATGAGAGGCATAAAAAATTCTGCATAGAGAAACCATTAGAGAAACAAGTCTTCTCCCCCTTTGGCATTAGCAAAAAAAAACTAAAGAAATAAAAAGTAGACAAGCATACACACATTATGTGATCATTAGATAAGCATTCAAGCACATAATGACGACAGAATTAAAATAAGTGTACGGTAAACATAATTAGCATAATCATAATCTATAACTAAAAACAGAACACACATAACAAGAACATAGATAAAACATAATGCTTTAATCTTCTTATGAACTGTCCTCATTCTCCTCGCCTTCCGCTTCACTAACACACCCCCACAATAATACCACTAACCATACAGCCATAAGTAAACTAGATTAACTAAACTACCCCCCCCTTAAGCTAAATACGCCGGCTTCACCTTCATCATCTTCCATGGGAAGGTTGCGAGAACTTAACACAAGGTTTCGAAGGCTTTTGATAGCGCGGGTGGTTTCACGGTGTTGGCTCATCATGGTGGTATATAGGAACTCGTTTGTAAGGCCACCCTCCGGAATAGGGAAGTTTGAAGAAGAACCCGTCATCATACTTGTAAGATCCGTCATTGCATTGAATAATCCCGGTATTCTTCATAATAGTAACGCCGTTGATCTCATTGGTGGTAGGGGTCATAGCCAGGAACGGTTCTCTCTCTCCCGATTTCCATGTCTGTTAATTCCAAAATCCTTGAGATAAGACGACCATAGGGCAGCCTTATTTTGAGAGATAGTTGCTGTTTGAGATGATACATCATAGTAGGTAGCCAATTAATTCTGATTTTGTTCTTCACAGCAAATAGAACCTGCATCTCCAAATCATTGATTTGTGAAAGGTTTGAATCCTTTGGCAGCAAGACATGGCAAATAACATAATGTAGCATTCGATCATCAACAGACAAGTTCTTAGCATAACAGAGTATGCGAGAAGTGCGTTGTCCCGACACAACAGCATCCCTTGGAAATCTACAAATTGAGTAGTAATATTCCATTTTATCATATTGAGCCCATTTTCCATCAACATGATTAACACCTTTCCAAAGAAAAAATCCTGAATAGGGAATCCTAAGAGACGCAACCAGCGACCTTAGGTCTGTTACAATTTCACAATCTCTCACAGTGGCAGACAGCATATGTTGATCATCATCATTCAGATTCAAGGTGAAATGGTTCAGAAAAGATTTTACCAAATCAGTATAAATTTTGCCATTATCAGTTATAAACTCATGCAACCCTTGATATCTCAACATCTCAGGGAAAGTGAAAGTAATAGGGGTGAAGGATTTGAGATTCACATACTTACCCTTAAGAAGATGTCTAACCCTGACTTTGAAATCCATTCTTCTCTTCTTGGTTGTTTCCATTTTCATTTCTTCCTCTTCACTGCTAGATGCTGACACAGGGCCTTTCCCATTCTTGGAGGAGCCATGGAAGAAGATGGAGAGTCTAGGATGTTTGAGAAGGATTTTCGGAATAGGGTTTTGAGAGTTAATAAGAGAGTATGGTTGAGTGGGGTTTAATGGGTTTTAATATCACTCAAGAAGGTTGAAAGTTGAAGAAATGAGATGAAGGGTTTATGGTGAGTAAATGTGGGAGGAGAAAGTTATGAGGTGTAGGTGAAGAGTAAAGCACATGCACCAACCATAAACACACATACCAAAATTAAAAAATTAAAAAATATTAAAAATTCTGTATTTTTAAAGCTAACGCAGAGTTGCTCTGATACCAATTGTAAGTTGTAAATGCGCCTAAGAGGGGGGGTGAATTAGGTGGTTAAAAATTCTTCGAACTTGTTTCCGGTTTTTGGTTATTTTATGTTTAAGTACGGAAAAATAAATTGCGGAAAGTAAAAAAGACACCGGAAATTATAGTGGTTCCCTTCACAATCCGAAGGTACATCCACTCCCCTTTCGACTCGAAAGAGATTTCACTATAGTTAGAATTATGGTACAGCCTACTCACACCAATGGTGATGCTTACTATCTAACCTATAGGTAAACAAGTGTATGAAGAACAATCCTCTTCAACACTAACTCTTGTGTCCAACAATCCTGGATCACAAGTCAAACAGAAATAAATCTTTTTGATGATTTTAACAAAGTGTAGTATTATCAATCTTCTCTTGATTGATCTTCTCCTTAGATAAATAATTCACTCAATGAATAATATACAAGTGTTCAAAAATGGAATGAGATGAAAATTTGATTATGAACACTTTTATGAAATATTGAACAAAATATGAAAGAGTGATTATCTTAAGTTTTTATGAAAATTCTTGGAGGTGAAAATTCATTTTAAAAATTCAAGAATTTATATTGCCAAAACACCTTTTCAAAGAGGTATAAATTTTTCATAAAAAATGATGAAAAGGTACAAGTTTCTGAAAATTATTTTTCACTGAAACGAACAGTGTTAACCGGTTAACCAAATGGGTTAACCGGTTAACGCGTATAACGTTAACAAAGAATTTCAAAAAACTGGGCCGTTAACCGGTTAACCCATATGGTTAACCGGTTAACACTGTTGAAATGCAGAAAAATACTTTAAGAGAAATGTGTCTTTCATTTCAACATGTTAACAAATGGTTATGTTAAAAATGCAAATGCAGATCATGATTGTTGAACACTTGTATACTAATCTAAGAGTGAATTAGATATACCTTAGAAGTGAATCAACAATCTTGCAAACGGTTGACTTGAAAAAGAAGCTTGATCAAAATGTTTCTCATGCATATGTGGCTTGATTACTTTGATGCTTGAATTATCTTTGAAGCTCTTCTCTTTTTGCATTGATACATGTTGTCTTCATCAAAATACTTTTTGGATTGAAGCTTGCTTCTACAATCTCCCCCTTTTTGATGATGACAACCAATTTTGAGATAGATGCTTGAAAGTGAAGTTTCTCTAATTTGATTCTCCCCCTAAGTTTAAGAACTCCCCCTAAATGAGAGGCATAAAAAATTCTGCATAGAGAAACCATTAGAGAAACAAGTCTTCTCCCCCTTTGGCATTAGCAAAAAGGAAAAAACTAAAGAAATAGAAAAGTAGACAAGCATACACACATTATGTGATCATTAGATAAGCATTCAAGCACATAATGACGACAGAATTAAAATAAGTGTACGGTAAACATAATTAGCATAATCATAATCTATAACTAAAAACAGAACAACACATAACAAGAACATAGATAAAACATAATGCTTTAATCTTCTTATGAACTGTCCTCATTCTCCTCGCCTTCCGCTTCACTACCGGCTTCACCTTCATCATCTTCCATGGGAAGGTTGCGAGAACTTAACACAAGGTTTCGAAGGCTTTTGATAGCGCGGGTGGTTTCACGGTGTTGGCTCATCATGGTGGTATATAGGAACTCGTTTGTAAGGCCACCCTCCGGAATAGGGAAGTTTGAAGAAGAAGACCCGTCATCATACTTGTAAGATCCGTCATTGCATTGAATAATCCCGGTATTCTTCATAATAGTAACGCCGTTGATCTCATTGGTGGTAGGGGTCATAGCCAGGAACGGTTCTCTCCCGATTTCCATGTCTGTTAATTCCAAAATCCTTGAGATAAGACGACCATAGGGCAGCCTTATTTTGAGAGATAGTTGCTGTTTGAGATGATACATCATAGTAGGTAGCCAATTAATTCTGATTTTGTTCTTCACAGCAAATAGAACCTGCATCTCCAAATCATTGATTTGTGAAAGGTTTGAATCCTTTGGCAGCAAGACATGGCAAATAACATAATGTAGCATTCGATCATCAACAGACAAGTTCTTAGCATAACAGAGTATGCGAGAAGTGCGCTGTCCCGACACAACAGCATCCCTTGGAAATCTACAAATTGAGTAGTAATATTCCATTTTATCATATTGAGCCCATTTTCCATCAACATGATTAACACCTTTCCAAAGAAAAAATCCTGAATAGGGAATCCTAAGAGACGCAACCAGCGACCTTAGGTCTGTTACAATTTCACAATCTCTCACAGTGGCAGACAGCATATGTTGATCATCATCATTCAGATTCAAGGTGAAATGGTTCAGAAAAGATTTTACCAAATCAGTATAAATTTTGCCATTATCAGTTATAAACTCATGCAACCCTTGATATCTCAACATCTCAGGGAAAGTGAAAGTAATAGGGGTGAAGGATTTGAGATTCACATACTTACCCTTAAGAAGATGTCTAACCCTGACTTTGAAATCCATTCTTCTCTTCTTGGTTGTTTCCATTTTCATTTCTTCCTCTTCACTGCTAGATGCTGACACATGGGCCTTTCCCATTCTTGGAGGAGCCATGGAAGAAGATGGAGAGTCTAGGATGTTTGAGAAGGATTTTCGGAATAGGGTTTTGAGAGTTAATAAGAGAGTATGGTTGAGTGGGGTTTAATGGGTTTTAATATCACTCAAGAAGGTTGAAAGTTGAAGAAATGAGATGAAGGGTTTATGGTGAGTAAATGTGGGAGGAGAAAGTTATGAGGTGTAGGTGAAGAGTAAAGCACATGCACCAACCATAAACACACATACCAAAATAAAAAAATATAAAAATATTAAAAATTCTGTATTTTTAAAGCTAACGCAGAGTTGCTCTGATACCAATTGTAAGTTGTAAATGCGCCTAAGAGGGGGGGTGAATTAGGTGGTTAAAAATTCTTCGAACTTGTTTCCGGTTTTTGGTTATTTTATGTTTAAGTACGGAAAAATAAATTGCGGAAAGTAAAAAAGACACCGGAAATTATAGTGGTTCCCTTCACAATCCGAAGGTACATCCACTCCCCTTTCGACTCGAAAGAGATTTCACTATAGTTAGAATTATGGTACAGCCTACTCACACCAATGGTGATGCTTACTATCTAACCTATAGGTAAACAAGTGTATGAAGAACAATCCTCTTCAACACTAACTCTTGTGTCCAACAATCCTGGATCACAAGTCAAACAGAAATAAATCTTTTTGATGATTTTAACAAAGTGTAGTATTATCAATCTTCTCTTGATTGATCTTCTCCTTAGATAAATAATTCACTCAATGAATAATATACAAGTGTTCAAAAAATGGAATGAGATGAAAATTTGATTATGAACACTTTTATGAAATATTGAACAAAATATGAAAGAGTGATTATCTTAAGTTTTTATGAAAATTCTTGGAGGTGAAAATTCATTTTAAAAATTCAAGAATTTATATTGCCAAAACACCTTTTAAAAGAGGTATAAATTTTTCATAAAAAATGATGAAAAGGTACAAGTTTCTGAAAATTATTTTTCACTGAAACGAACAGTGTTAACCGGTTAACCAAATGGGTTAACCGGTTAACGCGTATAACGTTAACAAAGAATTTCAAAAAACTGGGCCGTTAACCGGTTAACCCATATGGTTAACCGGTTAACACTGTTGAAATGCAGAAAAATACTTTAAGAGAAATGTGTCTTTCATTTCAACATGTTAACAAATGGTTATGTTAAAAATGCAAATGCAGATCATGATTGTTGAACACTTGTATACTAATCTAAGAGTGAATTAGATATACCTTAGAAGTGAATCAACAATCTTGCAAACGGTTGACTTGAAAAAGAAGCTTGATCAAAATGTTTCTCATGCATATGTGGCTTGATTACTTTAATGCTTGAATTATCTTTGAAGCTCTTCTCTTTTTGCATTGATACATGTTGTCTTCATCAAAATACTTTTTGGATTGAAGCTTGCTTCTACAATCTCCCCCTTTTTGATGATGACAACCAATTTTGAGATAGATGCTTGAAAGTGAAGTTTCTCTAATTTGATTCTCCCCCTAAGTTTAAGAACTCCCCCTAAATGAGAGGCATAAAAAATTCTGCATAGAGAAACCATTAGAGAAACAAGTCTTCTCCCCCTTTGGCATTAGCAAAAAGGAAAAAACTAAAGAAATAGAAAAGTAGACAAGCATACACACATTATGTGATCATTAGATAAGCATTCAAGCACATAATGACGACAGAATTAAAATAAGTGTACGGTAAACATAATTAGCATAATCATAATCTATAACTAAAAACAGAACAACACATAACAAGAACATAGATAAAACATAATGCTTTAATCTTCTTATGAACTGTCCTCATTCTCCTCGCCTTCCGCTTCACTACCGGCTTCACCTTCATCATCTTCCATGGGAAGGTTGCGAGAACTTAACACAAGGTTTCGAAGGCTTTTGATAGCGCGGGTGGTTTCACGGTGTTGGCTCATCATGGTGGTATATAGGAACTCGTTTGTAAGGCCACCCTCCGGAATAGGGAAGTTTGAAGAAGAAGACCCGTCATCATACTTGTAAGATCCGTCATTGCATTGAATAATCCCGGTATTCTTCATAATAGTAACGCCGTTGATCTCATTGGTGGTAGGGGTCATAGCCAGGAACGGTTCTCTCCCGATTTCCATGTCTGTTAATTCCAAAATCCTTGAGATAAGACGACCATAGGGCAGCCTTATTTTGAGAGATAGTTGCTGTTTGAGATGATACATCATAGTAGGTAGCCAATTAATTCTGATTTTGTTCTTCACAGCAAATAGAACCTGCATCTCCAAATCATTGATTTGTGAAAGGTTTGAATCCTTTGGCAGCAAGACATGGCAAATAACATAATGTAGCATTCGATCATCAACAGACAAGTTCTTAGCATAACAGAGTATGCGAGAAGTGCGCTGTCCCGACACAACAGCATCCCTTGGAAATCTACAAATTGAGTAGTAATATTCCATTTTATCATATTGAGCCCATTTTCCATCAACATGATTAACACCTTTCCAAAGAAAAAATCCTGAATAGGGAATCCTAAGAGACGCAACCAGCGACCTTAGGTCTGTTACAATTTCACACTCTCTCACAGTGGCAGACAGCATATGTTGATCATCATCATTCAGATTCAAGGTGAAATGGTTCAGAAAAGATTTTACCAAATCAGTATAAATTTTGCCATTATCAGTTATAAACTCATGCAACCCTTGATATCTCAACATCTCAGGGAAAGTGAAAGTAATAGGGGTGAAGGATTTGAGATTCACATACTTACCCTTAAGAAGATGTCTAACCCTGACTTTGAAATCCATTCTTCTCTTCTTGGTTGTTTCCATTTTCATTTCTTCCTCTTCACTGCTAGATGCTGACACATGGGCCTTTCCCATTCTTGGAGGAGCCATGGAAGAAGATGGAGAGTCTAGGATGTTTGAGAAGGATTTTCGGAATAGGGTTTTGAGAGTTAATAAGAGAGTATGGTTGAGTGGGGTTTAATGGGTTTTAATATCACTCAAGAAGGTTGAAAGTTGAAGAAATGAGATGAAGGGTTTATGGTGAGTAAATGTGGGAGGAGAAAGTTATGAGGTGTAGGTGAAGAGTAAAGCACATGCACCAACCATAAACACACATACCAAAATTAAAAAATTAAAAAATATTAAAAATTCTGTATTTTTAAAGCTAACGCAGAGTTGCTCTGATACCAATTGTAAGTTGTAAATGCGCCTAAGAGGGGGGGTGAATTAGGTGGTTAAAAATTCTTCGAACTTGTTTCCGGTTTTTGGTTATTTTATGTTTAAGTACGGAAAAATAAATTGCGGAAAGTAAAAAAGACACCGGAAATTATAGTGGTTCCCTTCACAATCCGAAGGTACATCCACTCCCCTTTCGACTCGAAAGAGATTTCACTATAGTTAGAATTATGGTACAGCCTACTCACACCAATGGTGATGCTTACTATCTAACCTATAGGTAAACAAGTGTATGAAGAACAATCCTCTTCAACACTAACTCTTGTGTCCAACAATCCTGGATCACAAGTCAAACAGAAATAAATCTTTTTGATGATTTTAACAAAGTGTAGTATTATCAATCTTCTCTTGATTGATCTTCTCCTTAGATAAATAATTCACTCAATGAATAATATACAAGTGTTCAAAAAATGGAATGAGATGAAAATTTGATTATGAACACTTTTATGAAATATTGAACAAAATATGAAAGAGTGATTATCTTAAGTTTTTATGAAAATTCTTGGAGGTGAAAATTCATTTTAAAAATTCAAGAATTTATATTGCCAAAACACCTTTTCAAAGAGGTATAAATTTTTCATAAAAAATGATGAAAAGGTACAAGTTTCTGAAAATTATTTTTCACTGAAACGAACAGTGTTAACCGGTTAACCAAATGGGTTAACCGGTTAACGCGTATAACGTTAACAAAGAATTTCAAAAAACTGGGCCGTTAACCGGTTAACCCATATGGTTAACCGGTTAACACTGTTGAAATGCAGAAAAATACTTTAAGAGAAATGTGTCTTTCATTTCAACATGTTAACAAATGGTTATGTTAAAAATGCAAATGCAGATCATGATTGTTGAACACTTGTATACTAATCTAAGAGTGAATTAGATATACCTTAGAAGTGAATCAACAATCTTGCAAACGGTTGACTTGAAAAAGAAGCTTGATCAAAATGTTTCTCATGCATATGTGGCTTGATTACTTTGATGCTTGAATTATCTTTGAAGCTCTTCTCTTTTTGCATTGATACATGTTGTCTTCATCAAAATACTTTTTGGATTGAAGCTTGCTTCTACAATCTCCCCCTTTTTGATGATGACAACCAATTTTGAGATAGATGCTTGAAAGTGAAGTTTCTCTAATTTGATTCTCCCCCTAAGTTTAAGAACTCCCCCTAAATGAGAGGCATAAAAAATTCTGCATAGAGAAACCATTAGAGAAACAAGTCTTCTCCCCCTTTGGCATTAGCAAAAAGGAAGAAACTAAAGAAATAGAAAAGTAGACAAGCATACACACATTATGTGATCATTAGATAAGCATTCAAGCACATAATGACGACAGAATTAAAATAAGTGTACGGTAAACATAATTAGCATAATCATAATCTATAACTAAAAACAGAACAACACATAACAAGAACATAGATAAAACATAATGCTTTAATCTTCTTATGAACTGTCCTCATTCTCCTCGCCTTCCGCTTCACTACCGGCTTCACCTTCATCATCTTCCATGGGAAGGTTGCGAGAACTTAACACAAGGTTTCGAAGGCTTTTGATAGCGCGGGTGGTTTCACGGTGTTGGCTCATCATGGTGGTATATAGGAACTCGTTTGTAAGGCCACCCTCCGGAATAGGGAAGTTTGAAGAAGAAGACCCGTCATCATACTTGTAAGATCCGTCATTGCATTGAATAATCCCGGTATTCTTCATAATAGTAACGCCGTTGATCTCATTGGTGGTAGGGGTCATAGCCAGGAACGGTTCTCTCCCGATTTCCATGTCTGTTAATTCCAAAATCCTTGAGATAAGACGACCATAGGGCAGCCTTATTTTGAGAGATAGTTGCTGTTTGAGATGATACATCATAGTAGATAGCCAATTAATTCTGATTTTGTTCTTCACAGCAAATAGAACCTGCATCTCCAAATCATTGATTTGTGAAAGGTTTGAATCCTTTGGCAGCAAGACATGGCAAATAACATAATGTAGCATTCGATCATCAACAGACAAGTTCTTAGCATAACAGAGTATGCGAGAAGTGCGCTGTCCCGACACAACAGCATCCCTTGGAAATCTACAAATTGAGTAGTAATATTCCATTTTATCATATTGAGCCCATTTTCCATCAACATGATTAACACCTTTCCAAAGAAAAAATCCTGAATAGGGAATCCTAAGAGACGCAACCAGCGACCTTAGGTCTGTTACAATTTCACAATCTCTCACAGTGGCAGACAGCATATGTTGATCATCATCATTCAGATTCAAGGTGAAATGGTTCAGAAAAGATTTTACCAAATCAGTATAAATTTTGCCATTATCAGTTATAAACTCATGCAACCCTTGATATCTCAACATCTCAGGGAAAGTGAAAGTAATAGGGGTGAAGGATTTGAGATTCACATACTTACCCTTAAGAAGATGTCTAACCCTGACTTTGAAATCCATTCTTCTCTTCTTGGTTGTTTCCATTTTCATTTCTTCCTCTTCACTGCTAGATGCTGACACAGGGGCCTTTCCCATTCTTGGAGGAGCCATGGAAGAAGATGGAGAGTCTAGGATGTTTGAGAAGGATTTTTGGAATAGGGTTTTGAGAGTTAATAAGAGAGTATGGTTGAGTGGGGTTTAATGCGTATTAATATCACTCAAGAAGGTTGAAAGTTGAAGAAATGAGATGAAGGGTTTATGGTGAGTAAATGTGGGAGGAGAAAGTTATGAGGTGTAGGTGAAGAGTAAAGCACATGCACCAACCATAAACACACATACCAAAATTAAAAAATTAAAAAATATTAAAAATTCTGTATTTTTAAAGCTAACGCAGAGTTGCTCTGATACCAATTGTAAGTTGTAAATGCGCCTAAGAGGGGGGGTGAATTAGGTGGTTAAAAATTCTTCGAACTTGTTTCCAGTTTTTGGTTATTTTATGTTTAAGTACGGAAAAATAAATTGCGGAAAGTAAAAAAGACACCGGAAATTATAGTGGTTCCCTTCACAATCCGAAGGTACATCCACTCCCCTTTCGACTCGAAAGAGATTTCACTATAGTTAGAATTATGGTACAGCCTACTCACACCAATGGTGATGCTTACTATCTAACCTATAGGTAAACAAGTGTATGAAGAACAATCCTCTTCAACACTAACTCTTGTGTCCAACAATCCTGGATCACAAGTCAAACAGAAATAAATCTTTTTGATGATTTTAACAAAGTGTAGTATTATCAATCTTCTCTTGATTGATCTTCTCCTTAGATAAATAATTCACTCAATGAATAATATACAAGTGTTCAAAAAATGGAATGAGATGAAAATTTGATTATGAACACTTTTATGAAATATTGAACAAAATATGAAAGAGTGATTATCTTAAGTTTTTATGAAAATTCTTGGAGGTGAAAATTCATTTTAAAAATTCAAGAATTTATATTGCCAAAACACCTTTTCAAAGAGGTATAAATTTTTCATAAAAAATGATGAAAAGGTACAAGTTTCTGAAAATTATTTTTCACTGAAACGAACAGTGTTAACCGGTTAACCAAATGGGTTAACCGGTTAACGCGTATAACGTTAACAAAGAATTTCAAAAAACTGGGCCGTTAACCGGTTAACCCATATGGTTAACCGGTTAACACTGTTGAAATGCAGAAAAATACTTTAAGAGAAATGTGTCTTTCATTTCAACATGTTAACAAATGGTTATGTTAAAAATGCAAATGCAGATCATGATTGTTGAACACTTGTATACTAATCTAAGAGTGAATTAGATATACCTTAGAAGTGAATCAACAATCTTGCAAACGGTTGACTTGAAAAAGAAGCTTGATCAAAATGTTTCTCATGCATATGTGGCTTGATTACTTTGATGCTTGAATTATCTTTGAAGCTCTTCTCTTTTTGCATTGATACATGTTGTCTTCATCAAAATACTTTTTGGATTGAAGCTTGCTTCTACAATCTCCCCCTTTTTGATGATGACAACCAATTTTGAGATAGATGCTTGAAAGTGAAGTTTCTCTAATTTGATTCTCCCCCTAAGTTTAAGAACTCCCCCTAAATGAGAGGCATACAAAATTCTGCATAGAGAAACCATTAGAGAAACAAGTCTTCTCCCCCTTTGGCATTAGCAAAAAGGAAGAAACTAAAGAAATAGAAAAGTAGACAAGCATACACACATTATGTGATCATTAGATAAGCATTCAAGCACATAATGACAGAATTAAAATAAGTGTACGGTAAACATAATTAGCATAATCATAATCTATAACTAAAAACAGAACAACACATAACAAGAACATAGATAAAACATAATGCTTTAATCTTCTTCCGAACTGTCCTCATTCTCCTCGCCTTCCGCTTCACTACCGGTTTCACCTTCATCATCTTCCATGGGAAGGTTGCGAGAACTTAACACAAGGTTTCGAAGGCTTTTGATAGCGCGGGTGGTTTCACGGTGTTGGCTCATCATGGTGCTATATAGGAACTCGTTTGTAATGCCACCCTCCGGAATAGGGAAGTTTGAAGAAGAAGACTCGTCATCATACTTGTAAGATCCGTCATTGCATTGAATAATCCCGGTATTCTTCATAATAGTAACGCCGTTGATCTCATTGGTGGTAGGGGTCATAGCCAGGAACGGTTCTCTCCCGATTTCCATGTCTGTTAATTCCAAAATCCTTGAGATAAGACGACCATAGGGCAGCCTTATTTTGAGAGATAGTTGCTGTTTGAGATGATACATCATAGTAGGTAGCCAATTAATTCTGATTTTGTTCTTCACAGCAAATAGAACCTGCATCTCCAAATCATTGATTTGTGAAAGGTTTGAATCCTTTGGCAGCAAGACATGGCAAATAACATAATGTAGCATTCGATCATCAACAGACAAGTTCTTAGCATAACAGAGTATGCGAGAAGTGCGCTGTCTCGACACAACAGCATCCCTTGGAAATCTACAGATTGAGTAGTAATATTCCATTTTATCATATTGAGCCCATTTTCCATCAACATGATTAACACCTTTCCAAAGAAAAAATCCTGAATAGGGAATCCTAAGAGACGCAGCCAGCGACCTTAGGTCGGTTACAATTTCACAATCTCTCACAGTGGCAGACAGCATATGTTGATCATCATCATTCAGATTCAATGTGAAATGGTTCAGAAAAGATTTTACCAAATCAGTATAAATTTTGCCATTATCAGTTATAAACTCATGCAACCCTTGATATCTCAACATCTCAGGGAAAGTGAAAGTAATAGGGGTGAAGGATTTGAGATTCACATACTTACCCTTAAGAAGATGTCTAACCCTGACTTTGAAATCCATTCTTCTCTTCTTGGTTTGTTCCATTTTCATTTCTTCCTCTTCACTGAAAGAGTGAGGGAGATCCATTGGTACAGTGATGATCTCCATCACATGAGCTTCATTTCCATGGCCTTGTTTTTAATTTTCATTAAGTTTCATTTTCCTGCAACTGGTGGCCGGAATTTGTTGTCTGGTCGGAGAAGATGGTGGTTTCCACCACCACCACCACGTGTTCTGACCAGGACCATTGGATCTAGTTGCCACGATTTAATCTTGTTCATTCATTGTGATTACTTCACTTAATGCTGGATGTAGCGCGTTTGACTTAGATGTATCATGCGCCATCAGATATGAACCATCCATAAGCGCCACGTCAATTAATGAATGCATCATGTGGCTGCGCTTTCTTTCATTTATTCCATTTTCTTTTTATTTTTAGTTAATTCATTTGATTTTCAAAAATTCATTAAAAATTCATTTGAAGTCATAAAAATATGAGACCAACTCCAAAAAAATTCTTGAAAAATCTAGATTCATATTTTGATTTTTAATTATTTTTGTGACTTCATTTGATATTTTTCATGGATTATTTGATTTTTAATGGTTTTAATTCATTTTAAAATACTTTCTGACTTTTAAAAAATCCAAAAATATTTTCATAGCATCTATGGATCATGATAAGTCAATGAAAAATAGACTCAACAATTTCTTGATTGTTTTGAGATTATTTGAGATTTTAATTCATATTATGTTATTTTTTTTATTGTTTTTAATTGTTTTTAATGGCTTTATGATTTCAAAAATTGGTGAGAAAATTAGTCAAAGATTGTTTGACTATGTTGAACCTATGAGAATTTAATTGGACTTTTTGAAGTTGATTTGAATTGAATTTGAGGTTCAACCTTATTTGTTTATTTTTTATTTGCATTTTATTTTAATTCAAAAAACACCAAAAAAATATGGTTGACCTCTTGACTTGCTATCTTCATTTCTCTTCTGTTTGGTGTTGGTTGATGTTGATTTGATTAACATTTGATCAATTGGATTTGATTGTTGTCTTCTTTTTCCCTCCCTTTCATCTTCATCCCTTTCTTTCCATCAATGGCCAATGAGTTAAAGTCTTGAAGTTGGTCTTGACAAATGAGAAGCTTAAGCTTCTTTGATCCAAACCAAACTCAACTTGATCCATGATCAAGTGAGTTATTTTGTGTCCAAGATAGGTTGCTTCTTGGTCAAGCAAATAACTAAAAGTCAATACAAGGCCCTTCCCCTTTTGTTTGGCATGGAAAGTTTATGGAGCTTGGCTTACTAGTCATGATCTCTAACTTGTGTTCTTTGCCTATATTTTTATTGACCGGCCTCAGATAGGTGTGACTACTACATTAGTCCACTTACAATTTCTTAACATAGCGCTACATTGTCTTATGACAAGCTAACATAACCTTACTAACTACTAATTTTAATTTGAGCTTTTAATTACTTGCCATTTACTTTTAATGCCATTTATTTCTTGCTCATTATTCATATTCTTTTCATTTTGCTCACTTGAGCACATATTTTATGTTTATGTCATTTTTCTTTTGCTCATTTGAGCCCATTATTGTATATAAATATATTGCTATTTTGTGTTGTTTCGTGTTTGTTTGATGTGAACCAAATGCAAAGGGAGAAGGGACTTAGAATTAGGATTTACCCATGCTTAAAGGAGTTTAAGAGCAACTAGGCCTCATGCCTTTAGAATGCAAAATTTGTTGAAGAGCAACTAGGCCTCATGCCTTTAGAATGCTAAAATTCAAAGTTGATCTCAAAGGACTTCTCCTCAAACTTATTCTTTGTCCATTCCCTTTATTATCTTGTGAACTTTTTGATGTTTGCTTTTGTGTGATAGGGATTTCATCTTAAGAGTGTGAAAAGAGGACCATTGTCATAAGTAACCAAGTTGAGAGCCAAGCCAAATGGAGATCCTAGGAGCTTGAATTCAATTGTTTGATTGCTTGTTTGTGTGCTAAGTCCAAAGGAAAAGAGCATCTTGAGTCATCTCTATGACTTCAAGAAAAGGAACTCCAAGGGTTTTTTTTCCTCCTCTTATCTTTGTTTGCTTTAGGAATAGCCCTTCTCTTCTTCCCCCCACTCTAACCAAGCCAAAATCATTTTCAAAACTTTGACTTTGTTTCAAATTAGAAACCTAGGCCTTAAGCCTTTGACTTTTTAAAACCATTTTCATAAATACTCATTTGTAAATAAATGTTAATCCAACTTTGACTTCATTTTGTAAATAACTTTAACTTGTAAATATAACTCACTTCAAGTTGTTTTGTGGTTCCAATGGCCACCTTGTTAAAACCTTTTCATAAACATTAGTCATAGGTTTGAGTTATCATAGTGGTTGATGTAAATCTCACCTCATCCTTAGTGTTGGATTATAAGCCTTCCATGCTTATTATAGGGTTAACCCCTCACTAACATGTTGAAGCCTTCCTCACATGGTAGATTGTTGGTTTAGGTTAAGTTTTCTCCCTTGATAATAAAAGACCTTAAGGCTTTTGATTAAAATCAATTCACCAATCTTTGAGATCTTTTACTCCGAACTACGAGGTTTTGATCCTCCCTTTGTGATGGTACGTAGGCAATGGGTTCATCCATTCAAACAACAAAATTTATAAATATAATCTATTCTCTTCTCATCCCCCCAATCTTTTGTACAAATATTTTCACAAATACCAACCTACAACACATATTTGCAAAAAGGGTTCCCTTAGAGTACTAAGGATATTTTGGGTGCGTAAAACCTTCCCATTTCATAACCAACCCCCTTACCTAGATCTCTGACATTTTTATTAATTTTTTATTTGAAAAACTTCTTACTTCTTTTGTTCGCTTTTTAACCTTTCCTTTGGACAAATAAAAGTGCGGTGGCGACCCAAATTGTATGTTGACTTTTGGTTTAGTCAATAAACCTAAAGGTAACGAAAACCCCGATACATATATCACGTTTATTATTCCTATACACTATATATGATTGGTAAACTAAATTCCATTGAAATTTTATGGTCAAAGCACACATAAAGGCATACACATGGGGAAGACCACACTGCATGTGGCGCCTGCCACACACGACTGTGGCGCCCATGTGAGAGTTGTGGCGCCCGCCACAAAGCCCATTGTGGCGCCCGCCATCAACACCAAAAGTGGGGAAAGCCACTACACAATCCTGCATGCACAAGCTGTGTATTTTGACCATTCAAATCACTTTATGGTGATGTCCCTTACATGCAAGACAATGCCTTAATGCCATTCAACCACTTTCAAAAACTCTTTGACCAAGACATTAACAACCGTAAATGCAATTTATTTACCAATCAATTTTCCAACCACCATAACCTCTATATAAACCACCAACATAATCTCAACAAACCACACCTCTCATTTACATATTTCTCTCCTCTCTTGCTCTATTCTCACTACATTACACAGAGAGTGTGAAATTCATTATGGCATAGATGCGGTAATATGAAATAGTGTTCATAAACGGCGAGCCAGGAGAATTACAAGAGGAGACGTACACGTGTCTCAGGACAAGAAAGATCAAATCAACAAGGTACGCCAATGAACCTTGTTTATTTGCTTTAGTAATTCTAGATAGTGTTAACTATATTCTAGACATTTTCAATTTGAATTATTTTCTATCTCTCAAAGACCATGTCTATGCTCAATTAACACTAGAATTTCTAAGCTCATTAATTTTTAGTTCCACATCCAACACAAACTGCTCCAGTGGGACTGTCCAGTTTCGTTTATTCAATGTAGAATATGCCCTTACATTTTCCCAACTACCGGACCTTCTACATTTCCCCCATGGGGGTGGCGTAGTAAGTGAGGTCCCAGATACTAAGGGTTGGCAACGCGCCTTCCCACCATTTTGGAGGGCAATAACCGGTACAGTAACCCATAGTTTTGAGGGAAACATAGCCACTTTAATTCATAACCCGGCTATTCGATATTTCCGCCAAATATTGGCGTCCACCATTTTTGGCCGAGCAAATTCTAACAAGGTGAACGAAAAAGAACTCTTTTATTTGTTCGCCACATTTTTGCCACAAAAGGTGAATATCGTCCCTTTTATGCTAGCACACATGCAGGTCATTGTCAATGCGAAGCGAGGGCCAATTATTTTTGGAGGTTTGATAACCTCCATAGCCAGAGTCCTAGGACTCGAAGAAAAATTCTCCAGGCTAGCCCCGCTCCCGCATCATGCCATTGACATTGACATGACAAGGAGCATGAAACTAGTAAAACAAAGGAGTGACGGTAAATTTAATTTAATAATTGCAAATAATGTGTTACAAGATTTTATCCTCCCAAATCCAAACCGCACAAATGTGTGCAACCCGGATAATTATTGTTATACTAATAATCTGCTAGCGGGGACACCGATGAGGATTACATTCCAGAGAAAACGGCTCCCGCTACTGACCCACACACCACACATATGTCCTTTGAAAATGTTGCAGATACATCTTCCAGTCAAAGACCCAGAAGAAGAAATGTGGCACCAGCCACTCTTGATGAGATTTATGCTGAACTGCTGCGGCGTAGCGAATTAGACGCTCAACGCGACCTATAAATCCAAAACATGGAATCTCAGCAAACTGAAATGATGCAAATCCTTCACCAAATGCAGCATGATCAGCATGACTACGCTTTCAGAACCGAACAGAACATGTCTGGCTTGATCGATGAAATTGCAACATTGATAATGTGTGTGGAAGATCTCCAGAACTACACGCCACCTCACCAGCCAGAAAACGGTGGACGTGCACGTACATGTGGCAGAAGGCGCCAGTAGCTGGATACCCAGGTTCTACCTTTCTTTCTTATCTTATGTCGTTGCATTGGGGACAATGCAAGGTTTAAGTATGGGGGAGGAAGCTTTACCGCTTTTATTTATCGCTTTCTAGGTAGATTTAAATTATTGTTATTTCCTTTTGTTATTTTATTTTTGTTAAGTGTCAGTCGAGTTAAATATCAATGTGTTGTCGAGTCTTTATGCGTGATTTCCGTTATTTACTAATTCTCCTATTTACTTAAGCCATACAAATTTTTTGCAAAAATCTAGACTTAGAGATACAATACATCTTTTGAAAATTCTAACCTATAAATCAAACTGAGGTCGAATTGTAGAGATTTGGAAAAACTTTATAAGATCGGTATCATTTTAACACCTTAAATCTCCCAAGTATAAGATCGATTTGAATACTTGTCATGCCATAGCCTTAAATTTTATCCTTTAATATTTCCTTAAGTAGTTTATCTAGCAGTCAGCACCATCCTAAACACACACTACGCAAGAAGTCGATGCAAATAAGTGTATGATCTCAAGCTTAAAAGAAGAAAAGATTATGAAATGTATGAAAAATGTTGTTCCCTCTAAGTTAGGTGATCCTCACCCGATCATTTAACCCAACGGTATAACCATCTTCAACTGTTATTTGAGCCAAAGTGAGAAAAAGAAATAAATAAATAATTATGAGATCATAGTCACTAATAGACTATCTTGCTATGAAGGTGAAAGGATAACGGGCTTAATGTGATTGCGCCAGAATGAAAAAGGATAAAAAGAAGGTTTAGTAAGGTGGGCTTAGGCATGACAACATGATTCGGTTTGGTTTGTATAGGAGGGAGACTTATGGTTGCAATATTGTGACTATGTGTTCCAACGATACCCTTAGTGTGGAAGTGAGTACCTGTTAATACAATTTTGAACCAAAGTAAAGTTTATATACTAGACTGAGTATTAGAATGCAATTGTGTCTTCTACGAGTCTTGATAATGTATGCTGCAAATGTTTTACAAAACTTTTTATTCATATACGCGGCATTTGATTGAGGACAAGCAAAGGTTTAAGTATGGGGGAGTTTGATAACGCGAAAACGTATCGTATTTTTGACTCCATATGCATTGCTTTTTACTTGATTGACACTTATTATTACGCAGTATTTTATGTTTATTGCAGGTATTCGTCGGTTAAAAGATTTACAGCAAGCAAAATGGAAAATAGCAAAAAGGAAAGAAAAAGGAAAGAAAAAGATAAGAAAATGGATTCTTATAAGATAATGGGCCACCAAAGCAAATTGGCTTGTGGCGCCCATTATCTAGGGTGTGTGGCGCCCGCCAAGTTGACCCAAGGAGGAGGTGGCACCCACCACCAAGCCTTAAGAGGTGGCGCCCAATCCTAAAAAGGTGGCGCTCGCCTCTCATTCAAAGGCTAGGGTTGTGGCAACCGTCACAACCTAGTCTTCCACCTTTTTCTCCACTTTTGTAGCCACGAATCCACCCACCTTTGCGAAAAATTAGGGATTATGGAAAATATATAAACGATCTCTCAGACTCGCTCGGGACACTCTCTCTTCTTCCAGTTTTCAATCTACGGATTATTTTTAGTCAGAATTATTTTCTTTTAGTTTGTAAGGCAGTTTTCTTACTTTGTAAAAGTAATAGTTCTCCATATCGGGGAATATTGAGCTTTATTATTTACGCTTTTGGGATTAAATTATAACGGTTATTCATTGCCAAAGCCTGCCGACATTATTTTAATCGAAGAATCAAGATTCAATTCCAGTTCTTAATTCACAATTCAGGTTTTATTTTGATTATTGTTTTATTTATTTATGCCTTATTGCATGTTTAATTTCCCAAATACCATGTCTGTTATCGGATCCATGTCCGACTAAACCCTTAGGTATCGGTATGGAAAGACCGTCGAAACGACGGGATTCATGGATAATTGGTGTTAGTTTTTATAAAACTTATTTTTCCGGTTTTAGTTTCTTATTTTAATCAAACTGTTTTTCGTACGAGAGTATAAAACAAACTAAGGTTACGGTTAACAAGAATGAGAGTTTGAGATTTTAACCAGATAGTTGAAACTAGGCATTAATCTGAAACACAACGAGAGCGCTTTAGGGTTAATTAGACTTTATTTATATTCAAAAATTACTTTTAAATTCAAAATGAGACCGCGAGAGCCAAGCATTCTGGTTTAGGAGTATGGTCAGAGTCAATAAAAACGAGAGTGTGAGACTAGGTCCTTTCTATAAATAATTTCTACTGAAGAATATTTTGACAAATAAGATTACGTCAACTATCTATCGAATCCCCGAAGTTTGATGCGTTACATACCGATATACTCTATATCTCATATCTTTATTAATATTCTATTTACGTTATAGTTATTTATCTTCATCCCTCCAATCTTAGAACGACCGTCAGCCTTATATATACATAGCAACATTAGACCACGATACGTTCGATTATTAGTCCTTGTAGGTTCGATAATATTTAAAACTACACGATAGGATTGTGCACTTGCAGTCACGATTCACATAGACTTACTAAGTCGTGGTCATTTATTGCAACAAATACTTAACGATTTATGTTTGCAATCAAAGGTAAAGGAAAGCACACAGAGTGAATCACAAAAGCTTTATTCATCTTTTGAAGGGAATCATACATATTACAAATACATGGAAATTGCAAAGTACAAGTAGATGACACAAATAAGCAGACTACATGTCGCCCCTAAAAGTGAACCCTTAAGACTTTGAGTGGGCCTCAATATCGGTGATGAGTTCGGTCATCGTCTTCTTGCAGAATTTGACGATATAGTAGACCTCTTTAGGGGTTTTATCTGGGCACATGATTAGATCATCCTTCTTCAACTTATCGGGAAAGTCTTGGAGGGCATAGTTAGTCAGCACGGTCATGTTGGCATATTTGTCTCTACACTCAATTTAGAGGATTTGGCGGTTATGGATGATTTCATCTCTTTGAACAATGGCAGCTTCGACTCCATGGCATCTCTCCTCCTAATATTTGTTGTTGTTCTGCAATTCCATGTATGCTTGATCATAGATTCCCATCTTCATGTTCTTGATTTGTTCACAAGCTCGTTTAAGATTGAACTGCTTGCGTAAGAAGCTTCGGTGAACCTTCTCCCTCTTCAGTTATTCCTTAGCCAAGAGTTACTTGCACTCATTTAGAGTGATCATAAGATCGAGAATTTGGGCTTCGTAATCCTCCCTAGCCTCTTATTCATAGCTTTAGACCTCTCAACGGTCTTGTCAAGGACTCGAGTGGTTCGGAATGCTTGACCCAACTGGTCGTTGTGAGCGTCTAGCTCAGAATTGGATCCTTGTAGAGCACCACCAACCCAGACTGTCTGGCCTTCGATTCCCTTAACCTTTATTATTGGACTCGTAATTGAGTGTTTTCCAACTCAAGCTCTTGTAATTTGCTGGTAAGCTTGTCCATGTCTTCTTGTAGAATAAGCTTAGGTTTGGGCACGATGGTCATCAATCCCCTTAAGAAAGTCTACCACTAAGTAGGTTCTCGTACGACCCTATACGAGGAGGGCACCCCGGGGACCAATACTACTCAACCTCTTCTATCTCAAGCAAGCTCTCAGACTCGGGTGGAGAGTCTTTCACACAAGGTTTAAATTCCAGTTACCATTGTAACCATTTTCTTTCTTCGTCACAGAGCCATGGTTTCGGACTAACAGACAAACAAAGAAAATATATATACTAGTTAGTCATAAAAGTAATATGTACACAGAAAAAATAAATAAATGGATAAATCCTATGCGTGTAATAACGAAAAACAACCCAAATTAGACTAGACTTGATTAGGTAAAAAAGCTTATCCCCAACAGAGTCGCCAGTTGTCGCTATTAGGAATGAAGATCGACAACATGTCAGATATCAATGTGCCGAAGAATCCTATAGCACATGGTCGAAGCAAGCACATCGAAATGAGGTTCCATTATCTTCGAGAGCAGGTAGCAGATGGGAAGATGAATTTGGAACACTTTAGAATTTAGAATTAGATTGCAGACATCATGACAAAGGGAGTGCAGGTCGAAGTGTTCAGAAGATTAAGAGCTATGATGAATGTAGATAGCTTAGACACAATGAATTAGGTGGTGTGTTGAATTGTAATTCTTTGTGTTGAAGCAGATTCCTCGACAAAACAAAGATGTGTCGAGTTGTATTAGTGTGTCGAAGTGTCAAAACATGTTGTTTCACACAGGATTTCGACTTAGGCCTATTTTTAGTAGTGTTAACTATTTTGAACTTTTATAGTTTTTGGCTTTGGCTTAGGGAGTAAGCTAACATAAATCTATAAATAGAGGGAGTAACCCCTATTCTTATTATGAACTCATAACATCGTATTCACAAAATTTTACAGTTGCAAAGTGAATAAAGAAGTTTTCCACAGGTTGTGGACAGAGAGAAAACTCTGCATAAAATATTCTTCTTCTTCTCCAACATTCTTTTCTTTCTTTCTCAATTGTTCTTTTCTTTTCATTATCATTGTGTGGTTGATAACAATCTTGTTTATCAGGATTGTTAGAAATTATCCATAGATTGTGATGAATTTCCAACAATTATTAAACAATTACAACTTGAATTAGAATGTTGGAATATAAAATACACCATGCGCTACATAGTTATTAATATCGTTTTAATTGCTAACATAAATAAAAATATTTTATTGATTTATTGATCTCAATTTATTGTTTTTATTAGAATTATATTATTAATTCCACAAATTATAGAGCATCACAATAAATATTAAAGTTCTTTTTCAAGAAAATTTAACATGCATATACATAATTAAGTTCAAATTATAAAAAAATTGTTAAGAGAATTTAATAGCGTGTATAAAATCAAACTCAAACCTAAAAGATTAAAATAAAAAATACCATATCATATCTCATCTAAATTTCTTGAATTCCCAATTTGAATTTTTGAAAAGGAAAATTGAATTGCCACTATATCAAAAATTATATTTTTATCTATAAATAGTAACGCTAATAAAAGATAGAGAGGAGACACAATTAT
This sequence comes from Lathyrus oleraceus, assembly GCF_024323335.1. Taxonomy (NCBI): domain Eukaryota; kingdom Viridiplantae; phylum Streptophyta; class Magnoliopsida; order Fabales; family Fabaceae; genus Lathyrus; species Lathyrus oleraceus. Next base: position 91,437,437 of record NC_066580.1, on the reverse strand, counting down.
TCTGTTGTCCCCATCCCTCTTCTCATGCCTACCAAAACCAAGTCATCTCTCTCATTAAAGAATTAAAGTGATTAAAATGTGTTTGTTTTTTTATTAGTCTTTGAACACGTGATACAATCTTACAAATAAATGCATGTGAAAACATAAAACTTCAATATTCACCTCTGTCATTCTTTTTTGGGATGAAAACACCGATTCACTTTTCCATTCTTCCCCCTATTCCAAATTGCATAAAACTTTTTTTTATATGTCAATCACTTATAAATTCCTCTTTGTAATGTACTCTTAATCAGTTTTAAAATAAAAACTTATCTAATTAAAAAATAAAATTATATGCAGTTCAATTAAATTTTTGATGACATATTATTATTTTTTATTTGATCTAATTCAAAATGGATGTTTGGTTCTTCTACTTTCGCAAGAAGTAATAGTGATTCCACTATTTAAAAAATATAAGGTATATCTAATCATAATCAATTTATTACAATTTAACTTTTTACACCGTAGAATCAAACACACTTATTTAACCAAAAATCAATTTCACATAAATAATTTATCCAAAATTAAATTTTGTCAAAATCAAACACATAATTAAAACAATTTATCATACATCAGTCTTTGAATATCAAAATAATAAATTAATATTTTTTATTAAATATATTACAAAAAATACAGTAAATTAATAACTTAGATGCATAATATATATAACATATATTAAAAAATTCATTAAATTAAACTAATAAATATTATTAAAAAATTTCAAAATCAAAATATATAAAATTAATGTTATATAATGCACTATTAAAATCTCTGAGTATAATTTAATCATTAAGAGTTTGAGATAAGAGACGAGATAAAACAATTAATATTATGTTTCAATTTAATCATGAGACGACAAAATATTATAACTCAATCTTAAAACTTATCTTATCTGACATTCTAGATGATACTTAAACTTCAATTTAAGTTGGATTAGAAATCAAGAAAATAAATTATTAATTTAAAAAAAAAATTAATATATAATATAATATAAGTAAAATAAAAAAAATACTTGAGATTAAATTAATAATGAACAAATAATTTATTGAATTTAGAATATTTTCAAAAAACATATTAGTAATATATATATATATATATATATATATATATATATATATATATATATATATATATATATATATATATATATATATATATATATATATATATATATATATAAAGTTGTGCAGGTGAAGGGACTTAATTTAGCCCCGATAGTAAAGCAAAAGGATAAGCACGAGGGAGTGTCTAATGAAGAAATTGAGATAGAGACGGTGGTGAAATCCTTCAGTGCGATTGGAATTACAAGTAATCCAATTGTTAACACTGTAGCTCCAATGGTTGCAGCTCCCAAATGCACAGTCACAAGGAAGAAGTGGAGCAGGAAAAGTGCAGAAAGGAAGACTAAGATCCCCCATAAGTCATCCTATGGGATCGAGGGAGAGAAGCATCAATTGGTGGATGTCGTCATTGCGGAAGGCCCTATGGAGATTTGTGGAAGTGAATGTAAGAAGAGGAAACAAGTTATTGGCAGTGGGAATGTTCCAGTTAATGAACCAGATGTGGTGTTGGATGACCAACACCGCTTAAACCAATAAAATTTTTGAGTTGGAACTATCGGGGTTTAGGAAGTCCCTGGGAAGTTCGAGCGTTGCTAAGGTTCAACAGATTGGAAATCCCTAATTTGATCTTCTTTATTGAGACTCGTTTGAAGGTTACGAAAATGCAATCTATTAGAATTAAAGGTGGATTTGATCTGGAAAGAAAATATTGATGCAATGGTTTCTTCCTATTCTTAGAACCATATTGGGGGATCGATTTTGGATGAGAAGGATAACCAACCTTGGTTTTTCCTGGGAATCTATGGCTACTCGGATGAGCAAAGAAAGAAGGAAATGTGGTTGTTGGTCCAACATTTAGCTAGTGAAGTAGGTGACAAATGGCTTTATTTTAGGGACTTCAACAACATAGTAGCTGGAAATGAGAAAGTTGGAGGGAATAATCGTTCTTTTAATTAGTACCAGTGGGGAAGACAAACTTTGGAGCTCAATGGTCTCCATGACCTTGGTTTTGAGGGCTACCAATTCACGTGGTCATGGAAGATCTGATAGGGATAATATCCAATGCAGATTGGGCAGAGGTCTCGCGAATTCAACCTTCATAGGCAGATTCTCACCTCTAAAAGTTCAACATCTTTCCAGGTTCGGCTCTGATCATGCAGCTATTAATATTGTTCTTGATGCCACTTCTTGTTTGGAGGAGAGAAAGAGAAAGTATGTGTTCAGGTTCGAGGATGTCTAGTCTAGAGATGGTAGATGTGAAGAGATAGTGAGAAAAACTTGGGGCGGAACTGGGAGTATATGATATGATAAAGTGAAATATATAAATTCTTTTAGTACTGATTTCGAATAGTACAAGGCAGAAGCAGTTAAAGAGGAAATTATGCGGATTGAGGAGCTTTTAAAAGGGGAGAAAAATTGGTTGGTTGATGAAGAGAGCATAAAGACTTACAAGAGCCTAGAGAAACAAAGGAATAACCTTCTTAAATTGGATGAGATCATATGGAGACAAAGGAGCAGGGTAACTTCGCTTAAAGATGGGGACCGAAATACGAAATTCTTCCATGGTAAAAATTATCAAATAATGACTACAAATAGCAAAAAGAAACTTAGAGACGACGGTGGCAAGTGGTGGAGAGGTGATAAAAATTGTGAGAATGTGCTCCTTAAGCACTTTTGCAGTATGTTCAAGACTTCTTTTTCATCTAGTATTCCTGAAACTTGTGAAGTGGTCCAAGGTAAACTTAATGGGGATCAAAAGAGATGGTGTAATGGTAGGTTTATTGAACAAGAGGTAGAAGATACTTTATTCTAAATGCATCCCTTCAGGCTCCCGATCTGGAAGGATTACTAAGCCTTTTTACCAAAAGTATTGGCATTTCGTTGGCAGAAATGTAAAAGACATGGTGTTGGGAATTCTCAATGATGGAAGGACCCATCAGAAATGAACAAAACTTTCATTGCCTTGATACCTAAATGTAAAAGCCCAAAGTCCCCGAAGGAGGTCTGTCCCATCAGCCTATGTAACATGGTTATGAAGCTTGTAAAAAAAAAACAATTGCAAATAGGATTAGTCTTATCCTACCTGAGATTGTTGATGAGGAAAAAGCACTTTTGTGAAAGGGAGGTTAATCATGGAGAATGCTCTCATTTTGATGGAATATTTTCATTGGATGAAAAAGAAGAAGAAAGGGAAGAAAGGAGAAATGACTTTAAAGATAGATATGTCAAAAGAGTAAGATAAATTAGAATGGGAGTTTGTGAATGGTACTTTGGAGGCTATGGGTTTCCCGTCTTTTTGATCTCGCTTATAAAGCACTGCATTTCGATAGTTTCCTACCAGATTCTTCTTAATGGATAACCCATTGAATTTTACACGGGTGAATAACGGATAATACCAAATTTGATTCAACTCAATCCTTGTCCACCCATACTTGAAGTTACAATTTATAATTTTTGGGTTTAAACATGATTTTTTTTCACTAAAATATAATGTTCAACTCACTTTCTTAGTATAAATCACTTTATTTTCAACTAACTTTTAGACATAATCAATTTTACATAATCAATTTATTTAAAATCAATTTTTATCATCGCATAATCAAACATACACTAAATTAACCAAAATATATTTTACAAAAATAGTTCAGTCAAAATCAGTTTTATCATTGCGGAATCAAACATACTTTAATGCAATTTATTAGGAATCCGTCAAAATATGATGTCCCTACCCTACAACAAGTAGAGTCTTGGTTGGGAAAATGCTTTTCTATGAAGGACCTAGGTGAAGCAGCCTATATATTAGGAATCAGGATCTATAGAGATAGATCACAAAAACTGTTTGGCCTAAGTCAGAGTACATACATAGACAAAGTGCTGAGGCGCTTTAATATGCATGATTCCAAGAAAGGATTCATACCTATGCAACATGGCTTGTGTCTATCAAAAACACAATCCCCTTCAACTAAGGAAGAAAGGGATCACATGAATAAGATTCCATATGCATCTGCAATAGGATTTATCATGTATGCCATGTTATGTACTCGACCATATATCTCGTATGCTTTAAGTGCAACGAGTAGGTACCAATATGATCCTGGTGATGCTCATTGGGTAGCTGTCAAGAATATCCTTAAGTATTTTAGAAGGACTAAGGGTTCATTCTTGATATATGGAGGTCAGGAAGAGCTTGTTGTAATTGGATACACCGATGCTAGCTTCCAGACAGATAAGGATGACTATAGATCGCAATTTGGTTATGTGTTTTGCTTAAACGGTGGCGCTGTGAGCTGGAAAAGTTCAAAGCAAGATACAGTTGCTGATTCTACAACTGAGGCCGAGTATATTGCTGCCTCAAGTGCAGCAAAGGAAACTGTTTGGATCACAAAGTTCATTAGTGAACTTGGAATAGTTCCTAGCATTATGGATCCCATTGGTCTCTATTATGATAACAATGGTGCTATCGCACAAGCTAAGGATCCTAGATCTCACCAACGATCCAAACACATGCTTAGGTGTTATCACCTCATTCGAGAGATAGTAGATAGAGGAGATGTGAAAATATGTAGAGTACCTACACTTGACAATATTGATGACCCACTGACAAAGCCTCTTGCGCAGCAGAAGCATGATGGTCATACTAGATCTACGGGCATTAGGGGTATGCCTGATTGACTCTAGTGCTAGTGGGAGATTGTTGGTGTAAGCCCTAGAGGCCAATACTTTTGGTACTTGTATCGAATTATTTATTAATAATAAAAGGTTTTTTTCTTTATTATGTTTGTTTAATAAAGTCCCTAGAATAGCTAGTCTGTTTAATGTATCAAGTGTGACTTAATCATGAGATCCCATTAAACATAAGGACATTATTCTTAAAGTATCCGTAGTCGAGCTCTGTTGTGAAGTGGGATAACATTAAAGCATTAAGACTATTATGTATATAGACTAATGATCACATCTCATGACTCATGGATAAGGAGTTATCAAGTCTTAAACATAAGTATGAATATTGAGAGTAATATTTATATTGTATTGACCCGCTATGAGAATGCTATATAGAATGTTATACTAAGTGTCATAAGTTATTCTCATGGTGATAATGGTGTATACCACCCTTTGACCTGAAACCACTATGTACCCTAGATGTAGAGTCAAGTGCCTTATTGCTGATCAAACATTATTCGTAACTGGATGACCATAAAGACAGTTGATGGGTACTCCACGAAGCATGCTGAGGGACATGAGTGACCTAGATGGAATTTTCCCATCCCGCGTAACAGTCTATGCCTTGTGTTCAATATAGACATAAGGGCAAAAGGATAATTATACACATAAGTATTATCACAAAAGGATTTGTCAGATCACATGATATTTTCGTGTCTTGGGTAGCACTGATGTGTTGTTAGATACCGCTCACTGTTTATTATGTTAAATACGTGATTTAATATAATTGTCAATGCCGCAAAAACCTATAGGGTCACACACAAAAGGACGGATTGATGAGAGATAGAGTAACTAAGAAACACCGTAAGGTACGGTGCACTTAAGTGAATTGTAGAACATCGTAAGGTACAGTGTACTTAAGTAGAATACGAAATATGGTAAGGTACCACGCGGTTAAGTGATTTTGGCATATTATAAGATATGGGCCACATACACTTAAGTGGGCTTTTTAGCTTGCAGCCCACCCAAGTGGTTCTATAAATAGAACACTTGTGCAGAAGCATTGAGGGAGTTGCAATTTCGTCTCTCTCTCTCTCTCTCACTCACTCACTCACTCAAAGCCTTCATTCGTAGCAGCTAGCACTGAGATTGACAGAATTCGTTCGTGTGGACTAAGTAGAGGCGTTGTCACCATTTAACGTTCGTGATCGCTCCGTAGATCTGCATCAAAGGTTTCAATCTCCACAAGAGGTAACGATTCTATCACTGACCATGCCCATTGGTAAGGATCACTAAAGGAGTTTTTTTTAAATTCCGCTGTATTTTGGATCGCTCTTCTCCTTAACCTCTGACATGTTTGGGAGATCGACATCAACAAAGATTCGATCGACAATGGGATTATTCCAATTGGAGAGAATTCGCAAAAGAGATGTGTCGTCATTGGAGGAATCAACGACAACACATCTTAAACGAACCAATCCTACATGGTGCTATACCAGCTCAACATTATATGACATGGTTTATGCCGGTTACAACGCCACAGTTTATGTCTGGGCCAAGATATTTGATTAATCCACACCAACGAGCTTCATCATCAAACATCCAACAACAAATCCCCGTCCAAGAACATTGTCAACCCACCCAAACCCAACGACCAACCTCACACCATCACTCTACCATATACACCTAACCACCAAACACCCAACCTCACAACCAATTCATGTCACACACCCAAACTCAAAACCAGGAACTAAACCCTAACCACCAATAACCATACGCAGCCACTACATTTGTCTATAGCCCGAATGATTCATACGATTCATCCTCATGCCATCATAGCTCCCCACTTATGAACACCCAAACATCTCATCCCCATAACACCCAACTATTGTTTAACTTTATTACACCACAGGAACCATTACTTTGTTTCCAAAACGATCAAATGCACCAATTCGGGCAACCATACCGTCCATAAATAACCAACCATAACGACCAAACTAAGACAACATGGGCACCAAACTCAATTACGGCAGCGCAGTTGGCGGCAACACCCCTAGTTATTGGGGAGAAATGATGAGAAATTTATCAAATACCACTTGACCTTCACACCAACCACCATTGCATCATGTCAGCACTCAAAGACCTCAAACACCTCTGGAAATCATGGGAGACCTCAAAGAAAGGCCAACACACCAGGATGTGGAACAAGGGGTCGTTTCAATCGGACGGATCATTGATTTTCTTGTCAATTGTTATGTATTTTAACTTTATATCATAATATTAATAATTATTTTAACTTTATACATACATATATATATATATATATATATATATATATATATATATATATATATATATATATATATATATATATATATATATATATATATATATATATATATATATATATATATATATCATGCGCCACATGCAATGACAGATACACTTGATATATAGTAAGTATGCGCCAATTTCATTGGTTTCACTGCATGCATACGCCAATGATTTTGGCGCCTATGTTCAATGACAACATGCATTCGTCAGTTCAACTGCTGCATGCTTTAGAGATGTACATGAAACTTGATTATATTGGTAAATATTTTTTTTAAAATGGTTATTTTGGAAATTAAATTGAAACACTTGATTACTTAAAAAAAATCCATAATTATTCTCGATCCAAAATTTAAAAAAAAAACAAAAATTGTTTCAAAATGACTTGCTTTATCAATTTTCAATTTAAAATTATTTTTTTTTCTTTAAATTATACCTTTTGTGAAGTGGAAGATATAAAAAGACTATAAAAAAATTATTAAAAAAGATATTGAGATTAACGATTTGGATAAATATATAAATTTTTGATAGAATAGCGAAAATTATCATGTAGTCGACTCCACTTGATTAAATAAAATTTAGTGGTCATTTGTTTAATTGATAATAAAAAAGAAACAATAATATAAAATAAAAACATTTTAGTTAAAAGACTTTTTTTTTCTTTTTCTTTATATAATTTTTTAATGAATAAAAGATAATCAGCTAAATCAATTATTATAAGACCACAATTATTACTCATTCCATTTTAAAATGGTTGTCGTTTTAAGAAAAAAAATTATCCCAAAATAAATGTCATTCTCATTTTTCAATGTAAAAATATTATTAATTTTTTAATTGTGTCTTTTAATCATTAATTTTTACACTATTTTTAATATTATTAATAAAATTACAATATTTTATAACAATATTACCATTCTTTAATCCGTGTGAACAATGTAAAATGAATTCAATATTGTCGCAATTCTGTGAGAAATTCCTCATGTAAAAATATTTTCCAGTCGATAGATTTTTAAATGTTTTATTTGTTAGAGAATGCAATCTCTCACTTATGCATATAAAAACCATATATTGAAACTCATTAACCCTTTAACTACATCCTTATTATCTTGAAAGAATCATTTCCACATAATCAAAACTACACAATCACAATCACAATCACAATCACAATCAAACCTTCCCAAACAAAATCCATTTATTATTATTAACTGTAATGAACATATAAAATTCCCAGATAAACATTGAAAAACTACTACAAAGTTTAAGTCAAAATTATGGGAATTTAGGAAGGAGTCTTTGTAGTAGTAAAACTAAAACCGAAAACGAAACCAAATCAAATAAAAACACCCTAAACTGGCTTGCTAGGTAGCTAGAACAAGAACATATTACAACAAAACACTCCAAACTTGATCACATGAAAGCAACACAAGTATCAGTGTAATGTAGTAATCATAATTCCCAAATTTAATAAGGTGGTGGAGGCGGACGCCAGAACATATCATGTCCGTGTCCGTGTCCCACATTGTGTCCACCACCATTCATCAAATTCGGATTCATATTGAATTCGCCTAATCCATGAGATGTTGTTGCACCACTTCCACTTGCAGAACCAGTAACAGACAAAGAACCAGAAGCACCACCACCATCATTGTTGTTAATAATATTGCGAGTATTATTAACCTCTTGTCCCATGTTTTCCTCTTCTCCTTGGTCATCTTCCAATGGTAGCCTCTCATAAGTAGCATTAGCAAAAGTAGCAGCAACAACCATCACTGGTCCTGACGCAACCAGCGCTCCGACCACCAATCCTCCCACAACCTGCCCTTGCACTCCCGCGAGATAGACCGTCAGCCCGGTCGCCTCCGGTGGAGACGGCGGAGGCAAAAAAGCTCCGGAGAGTGACAGAATGTCAAACCTCCCCTGAAGAGCAATGATACCTCCCGGAGCTGTCGGTTGCCGGAGAGTCACATTGGTAACAACGCCGGTGCCGCTGAGAACCGAAACACCGCGGTGACGACGGTTGGCAAAAGTGGAAATACTCTCAGCAACATCGCTTCCACTGGCGATTTCCAAGATGTGGCTACGAAGAGCGTTTGGTGTTTCTTTCGTTATCACCACCGGCGGTTTCGGTTTGTTCTTCGAACCTGGAGGTCGGCCGCGTGGACGGCGTCCGCTTCCGGTGTTCTGGTCGTCGCCGTCACGGTCATTGTTGTTTTCGTCTTCGCCGTTAACGTTGACGGTGCTGTTGTTACTCATCGTTGGAGTAACGTTACTGTTACTGTTGTTGGTGTTGCTTTCCATGAACTCTTGCTCTCTTCGTAACACGACCCGGTTCGAACCGGTTTGGTTCTCTCCTTCAACCGGGTTCGGGTTTGCCTCCGTGGTTCTTCCATCCCACCACCGATTCGCCATCTTTCTAAAATCAAAAAACAAAAAGACTTTTTCAGAACCCAGAAAATAAATAATCAAACAAAAACAAATAAACAAAAACTAAAAGTTTTAGTTTATTCAATTTTCATTTTTGTATATTCAGATCTCATCGAAATATCACAGCCACAGAATGAATTAATGTATTACAATAAATAAAAATAAATAAATAAATAAATAAAAACCTTATCCAACACTATAAACCAGCTTAGGCACAAAAACAAAAATAAATAATAAAAAGAAACCTTGTTGAAGCTAAGTCACAAGAGAAAAACAAGATCTAGTTGAAAAACTTGAGATGTTTTTTTGGATGTTTTGTAAAAAAGGAAAGAAGAAGGTTTGGATGGGTATTTGAGGGTACTTTTGTTTGTGTATTTGTGTGTATAGTGTATAGTGTACGGTTGTTTTCTTTGACTTGCAAGCAAAAACAGATTTTGTGTTTGTGTGTTGTTGTGATAAATTTCAAGGTTTTGAGCTAGACAAAATATTTTAGGACCCTACCACTTGTTATTATTATGCCACCTAACAAAATAACCTTGGAATTATTCAAAAAAAGCAAAAATGATTTAGTGCAAGTTGCATAAATGGGAATGATTATGAAGCAATGAAAAAAGGGACCATAGTAAGGGATGGGAGTATGAGGATGAGTTGATGTGTGGCAGTGTGTGTTTGTTGTGGTTTGGATTGTTTCATAAATGATGGAATCCAAGACAAATAAATAGCTTGCTCGAGCACCTCGTGGGAGCTCTACAAAAACACGGACACCCTAGATTTGACTCCCAACACTAATACAAAAATATCGATAATAAAAAATAAATAAATTAAATATAATTATAAATGTCAAAAGAAAATGTCTAATATCGACATAGACAGAGACACTTCTTTTTTAAAGGTGAGAAAATTCAATAATTTTACTTTGTGATTTTGCGAATTTAGCGTATTAAAATAAATTATTTATTGAGAGAGAAAAATGAATTTAAATAAGATAGAGTGAAAATCGAGAGAAAAATTAATTTAGAATAAGATAGAGTAAAACTCACCAAAGTTATCGAAGATAAAGTCAGCAAGTTTCTGGTCCCGCTGTTTGAGAATGTCTATGTTACTGTGGGAGCTTATTTTTATAATGATGAAAATATTATTTTATTTAATATAAATTTATAATTTCTATAAAAATAATTTATTCTTAATATTAAAATTTGACTAAATTCAACAATATATTATTTTATTTTTAGTAAATTTAATATTTTTATATCATTTTCAACCTTTGCGTTGAATAAATATTTTATAAAATGATTTGTAATTTATATCATTTTTAGTATAGATTCATTTATTGATTTTTTATTAGTATTTTTTCAAGTCAAAGACGCGTGAATTCTTTTTTATAAAAAAATCAAAACTCGTACAAAATTAAATTTCGTTACAATTAATTTTGATTGGTTAGGTAAAAATGCAATTTTGTCGATATTTTAATTAAATGTAATATGAGTTTTATCAAAATTATTTTTCTTGAGTTCAATTTCTATTTTAGATATGCAACCATTGTTAAATCTCTTGAGAATAAATTTTGTTGTTTAATTTTCTTTAATTCGAAAAATTAATCCCAAAAAATACATAATTTATACTAAAAAAAATTATCATTGTGACATATTATTTTTATGCTAGTCAATCCATCATTAAATTAAAGATGTTTCTACTTCTTTTTTTACACTTTAAGACAAAGTTGTGATTAAGCAAAGAAAAAGTTAACCATTTAGAATAAAATAATTGAGTTTATTGTGTTATGTTATTAATAATAATTTTATATTTCAATTTAAAAAATAAAATAATTCATTGAACAATAAGAAATTTTGGGAAAAAAATTATTAGATAAAATTATACCTAATATTGTTTACCAATTTAGATGAGTCAATTCAAACAATACAGTCCTCAATCGTCATATCTTTTAAAATATAAATTAAATTTTTTCATATTTGAACAATTTTTAGACTAATTATTTATTCAAATCCTTAAAAAGAAAATAAATATATTTATATAAATATTTAGTAAATATTTGTGTATTCAAATGTAAAGATAATACATATCGTTTAACCTAATATTACTTTAAAAGCGCATTGATTTTTTCCTGTAGCAATAGATTCGATATTTCGGAGTTTACGATACTCATACACAATGTGTATTATTCATTTGCGCTAGATTTCCACAACATTAAGTTTGGTGATTTAAGATTCAATAAACATTTATGTAGTAAGGTAAACCTTCAAGATTCACAAAATTAATCCTTCTATTTTAAATTTAAATAAGTTTGACATCTCTCTCATATTTTTTTATAAAAAAGTAAAGAGATTTTATTTTTTAATATATATTTTTATCTATAAAGTTTTATAATAGATTTATAGACGATAATTTATCATATTTCACAAGAAATTTTTTATTTAAAAAATAAAAATATCGTTAATTTAAATGCAAAATTATGAGAGGATGACCAAAACCGTTTAAATTTAAAATAAGAAAATCAATTAAAGAGATCAAAAATATAATTCAATCATGTATTAAAAATAAATAAAAACATTACTAAATAGATAATTGTATATCATATTTTAATCTAATGATTAGATGACATGATAAGTTAGTCTTACAATTTAATTTTTTTTAATTATTAATTTATAAATATTAACAACTTATTTATATTTATATATAAATATAAATAAATATTACTGTAAAAAATTGAACCATAAATCATAATTTATATCCAATTAAAGTTTATATTTATTTAATTTAATTTAATTTAATTAACTCATGCCAATTAAGCTATGTCACTCACCCATCTTAAAACTTAACTTATTTTGGCTTTCTAGTTGGAATTTCTATCTTCAATTTGAGTTGGGATAGAAATTAACACGATAAGATAAGAAAAATGATTACTTATTTGTAAATATAAAAATTAAATTTAATATGATATAAATAAAAAACTTGAAATTAATTTTTTTAAAATTAATAATTATTTGAATTTAATTGATACATATTGCGAATGTAAAAATATTTGTATACTGTTAATTAGTTATAACCGTTACATTTTTATAAGTGTTTGACTTTTACATTAATCACATCTAAAGTACTACCTTTGAATGATTATGATGAATCGACTAACTTTTACACTAATAGAACATATCAATTATCTATAATTAGTTTATCAAATTTAGAATATTTTAAAAAATATAATTATAAATTTTAATATAAATATTTTTATTAAATTTTAATATAATTTTTTTTATTAAATTTCAAGTATTAATTTTCTAAAATAGTAATTTTTCCATATATATGTTTCATTCTAGAACTAGAATTATATGTAATCGGTTTAAGACAAATCTCGAACAGGTGAAACAGATCTCCGGTAAGGAGGCGTGAGGTGGATCTGCATGGTTAGCACTCCATAACCTAAGTTAATTCAAGATTCAAAATGAGTGTAGTGAAAAGTGAAGATCGGAGAATGTATATTATTTTCCGTGTGAACTGACTTTTGTACCTTGGATCAAGTGGAGTGGATTTGAGATGAATTGAGTCTCAACTATTTGGATTTTTGACTACCATATAACAGTTTCCCCAAGGCTTTACCGGGCACCGAGAGAGTCGGGGAAGCCTTTACTGATTTTAGTCGTCCTTCAAGGATGTTTTCTAATGTGAACTAAAGGCGAAACGCTTGGAGTCAGTTGAAAAAAGTAGCGGGGAACAAACGTATTAAATGCATTTTCATGATTGAGTCATTTTGTTGCTTCCTTTTGAGGCATGAGATGACGTGACTAGTTAGGATAGGGTGTAACACCCCGATAAAATATGATAATTATTTAATTTAAGTTTAATAGTATATTATGATGATAATATGAATGAGAGGGTATTATTTTTCAAAATAAAAGATAAACCCTTCATATATATTATTATTAGTATATTTATTAATTTAATTAAATAATTGGAATATTATTGGATTATTATTATTGGAACGATTTTTGGAATCAGTAAAGAGTCCCATTTGGTAAAAAGGGTTTTTTCACGTGAAAGGAGAGAAGCGACTAAAAAGTGGAAAAAAGGGCAAAGAGGAAGAGCAAGAGAAAAAGAGTTGAAGAAGGGAAAAGCTTGAAGTTAAAGGATTTGCCAGATCAACTCAGGTAAGGGGGGTTTATCGTCGTTTAATGGGTATTATGGGTTAACATGTAATGGGTAGTAATAAGCCATTGAATCGACTCTAATCAGGATGATGAATGTTGCAAATTGTGAACTTACGGATGAATGAGGTATGGGTTATAATTGAAGAAAATTCGTAGGAATTAGACGTAATAAGGTTAGAAATTGTGAAATTGAATGGGTATGATCTGTGTTAGATAATATGAACGAATGCTGTGTAAAAATTTGGACTGTGGGAGGTTGGATTTGAGAAATCTCGTAGCAGAGAAAACCCATAGCAGATCTGGAATTTTGGTTCTGGTCATACGCGTATGACACTAGGCCATACGCGTATGAGATGGCCTGGAGGGGAGGAGGCTGGTGCTGATACGCGCCATACGCGTGTACTTACGCGTAGCCTGTGAGTGGTACGCGTATGGGGTGAGGCCATACGCGTATGGATGAAGAAGATGATGTTCTAAACGTAGTTTTGTCTCTGTTGGTACGCGTATGCGAGAAGAGGTACGCGTATCATACGCGTATGAGACAGGCCATACGCGTATGGGCTTGGCTAGGAAATGTGCCATACGCGTATGGGCATGAGGCATACGCGTATGGGCAGAAGTTTGATTTTTTCTGAGCTGTTGTTGTGCAGTTTGGTCGTTTCAGCTGAGCGATGTAATTTAGCTGATGTGTGATATAGTAGGGATCATTTCCCGTTGTTTTGAGCAGTATAAGTATTAGTAGAGTGTGCTAATACTGTGATTTATTATTTGGCATGACATGATATGATTCTGTGAGAAATATGCTGATGATGTAAGATGGTATGCATAATGCTGTGAATATATCTATTATGTATGCATTGTGGATTGTTGTTGATGTTTGCATGCTAGGTGATTTAGCGTGCATAACATGGCCTTTATGGTGGTAGCTAATTCCCATGGTGAGGAATTAGTGAGTTGTTTATGGCTTAGAGTGTGAGCATATGTCCATTGTGGATTGTTGTTGTAGTTTGCATGCTAGGTGATTTAGCGTGCATAGCATGGCCTTTATGGTGGTAGCTAATTCCCATGGTGAGGAATTAGTGAGTGAGTCACTAGGTCTCAAATGAGTGGGACTAGTGAGCTTGGTAGCCGTATCTGGGTTTGATCGGTGAGGTTGAACTATGTGTTCACGAATAGTCGGTACCGCATGCATGGAGTCTCATTTCATAATGTATGTATGGCGTATAATATGAATGGATGTATTCCAATATTATACGTGTGTTGTGTGTTTGTGTTGAGCATGATTATGAGTGGATGTTGCCGTTGCTGAATGTGTGATCTGATTAGGGTGATGAATGTGTTAATTTACTTAGCATTACATGATATTTTATAATGCTTATTATATCGATTGAGGAACTCACCCTTACAACTATGTTTCAGGTAACGAGCAGTGATTGAGTAGAAGCTAGTGCTTGGAGTCTAGTGTAGTTCCTTAGTGGGTCATGCTCTGGTATATGTAACATCGGGACGGGATGTTTTACTTTGTTTTATTGTTAGTTGTTGAACAATTTTACATGTAATGTGTTACATGGTTGCATGTTGTTAGATTTCTATCCGCTGCGAATTGTGCAATGTTTTATTTTGATTAATAAATGAGCATGACCAGATATTTTGGTGAATGGTGTGAAGTGTCAAGTGTGACACCCTGAAATTGCATATCTACTCTGATTTATATTTTGTTGTTTTAATTAATTATTGGGGTATTTTAGAAGGGTGTTACATTAGTGGTATCAGAGCATAGTCGGTCGAGTCGAGTCGTAATTATTCTGTTTCCCTGTATGTGATAGGTGTTGTGTAACCCTGTTAGTACTTATTGTTTTAGCTTGTTGGGTTCTCAGAATAGAGATGGCTGGAAGAGGTAGAGACGATGCTGCGATTGCTGAGGCTCTGGGTATGCTAGCTGGAGTACTTGGAGGGAATCCGAATGTCGTGGGATTGGGAGCTGCTCGTCAACTGAGTGAGTTCCAGAAGAACAATCCTCCAATGTTCAAGGGAGCATACGATCCAGATGGTGCTCAGAAGTGGTTGAAGGAGATCGAGAGGATCTTCCGAGTGACTGAGTGTGTCGATAACCAGAAGGTCAGGTTCGGTACGCATATGCTGTCAGAGGAAGCAGATGATTGGTGGGTTGCTGCCCGCACTGAGTTGGAAGCTGCTGGGAGTGCTGAGATCACTTGGGCGGTGTTCAGAGAGAGATTCCTGAGGAAGTACTTTCCAGAGGATGTCAGAGGAAAGAAAGAGATAGAGTTCTTAGAATTGAAGCAGGGCAACCGGTCTGTTACTGAGTATGCTGCTAAGTTCACAGAGTTGTCGAAGTATTACACTCCCTATGATGAGGCTACTGGGGAACTTTCAAAATGTGTGAAGTTTGAGAACGGGTTACGTCCCGAGATCAAGCAGGCTATTGGGTATCAGCGGATTAGAGTGTTTTCTGACTTGGTTGAATGTTGCAGGATCTTTGAACAGGATACCAAGGCCAGAGCGGAGAGCTATCAACAGAGGGTTGATAGGAAAGGCAAGAATCAGAATGATCGTGGGAAGCCGTATGCAGCTGGCAAAGGTTTCCAGAGACAGAGTGGGATGAAGAGACCTAGTGGGGGAGACTCCAGTGCCCCTGCTAAGTGTTACAGATGTGGTCAGGCTGGACATCGTATCCATGAGTGTACCAGTACTGAGAAGAAGTGTTTCAAGTGTGGCAAAGGTGGTCACTTGGCTGCAGAGTGCCGGTTGAAGACTATGACTTGTTTCAACCGTGGAGAGGTGGGTCATATCAGTCCACAGTGTCCTAAGCCGAAGAAAGAGAACCAGTCGGGAGGCAAGGTCTTTGCTTTATCGGGTTCTGAGACTTCTGCAGATGATCGTTTGATCCGAGGTACGTGTTATATTAATGGCTTTCCTCTTGCAGCTATTATTGACACAGGTGCGACTCATTCCTTTATATCTTTGGATTGTGCTGTGAAACTTAAATTAGAGATATCTGAGATGCATGGGAGTATGGTGATTGATACTCCTGCGAAGGGTTCAGTGACTACTACTTCAGTTTGTTTAAATTGTCCTTTGAGTATTTTTGGTAGAGACTTTGGGATGGACCTCGTATGTCTTCCACTAGTGCAGATTGATGTTATCCTGGGTATGAACTGGTTGGTGTTTAACCGAGTTTATATCAACTGTTTTGATAAGACTGTGATCTTTCCTGAGATTGAGGAAGGAAAGAGTTCGTTTCTATCAGCAAGGCAGGTGAATGAGGCAGTAGCAGATGGGGCAGAGTTGTTTATGCTGTTAGCGACTTTGGAGGCTAAAGATAAACTGGTGATTTGCGATCTAGCCGTGGTGTGTGATTTTCCTGATGTGTTTCCTGAAGAAGTGAATGAATTACCGCCAGAGCGTGAAGTTGAGTTCTCGATTGATTTGGTACCTGGTACTAGGCCGATATCGATGGCTCCGTACCGTATGTCTGCTGTTGAGTTAACTGAATTGAAGAGTCAGCTGGAAGATCTGTTGGATAAGAAATTTATTCGTCCGAGTGTGTCACCGTGGGGCGCACCAGTGTTATTGGTTAAGAAGAAAGAAGGTACTATGAGGTTATGTGTGGACTACAGGCAACTGAATAAAGTGACGATCAAGAATCGGTATCCTTTGCCGAGGATTGATGATTTGATGGATCAGTTGGTTGGTGCGAGTGTGTTCAGCAAAATAGATTTGAGATCGGGGTATCATCAGATACGTGTGAAAACTGAGGATATTCAGAAGACTGCTTTTAGAACAAGGTATGGACATTATGAGTATTCTGTAATGCCTTTTGGTGTGACTAATGCGCCTAGGGTATTTATGGAGTATATGAATAGGATTTTCCATCCGTACCTAGACAAGTTTGTTGTGGTGTTTATTGACGATATTTTGGTGTATTCGAAATCTGAAGAAGAGCGTGTTGAACATTTGAGAGTGGTTTTAGGAGTTCTACGAGAAAAGAAGTTATTTGCTAAACTGTCCAAGTGTGAATTTTGGTTAGAAGAGGTTAGTTTTCTTGGTCATGTGGTTTCAAGAGGTGGTGTTGCTGTTGATCCTTCTAAGATAGAAGCGGTATCTAAGTGGGAAGCTCCGAAGTCAGTTTCTGAGATAAGGAGTTTTCTTGGACTTGCAGGTTATTATAGGAAATTCATTGAGGGATTTTCTAAGTTGGCGTTACCGTTGACGATGTTGACTAGAAAGGGGCAAGCGTTCGTTTGGGACTCAAAATGTGAAGAAGGTTTCCAAGAGTTAAAGAGAAGGTTAACTACTGCTCCTATTCTGATATTACCAAGTCCGTCGGAACCATTTGAGGTTTACTGTGATGCTTCATTGTTGGGTTTGGGTGGTGTTTTGATGCAGAATAAGCAGGTTGTAGCTTATGCTTCGAGACAACTGAAGGTTCATGAGAGGAACTATCCGACACACGATTTAGAGTTGGCAGCTGTGGTATTTGTTCTGAAGTTATGGAGGCATTACTTGTACGAGTCAAGATTTGAGGTTTTCAGTGACCATAAAAGTTTAAAGTATTTGTTTGATCAGAAAGAGCTGAATATGAGACAGAGGAGATGGTTAGAGTTTCTGAAGGATTATGACTTTGGTTTGAATTACCATCCGGGTAAAGCAAATGTAGTGGCTGATGCATTGAGTCGGAAATCATTGCATATGTCTATGTTGATGGTTAAGGAATTGGATTTAATTGAGCAATTTAGAGACTTGAGTTTGGTGTGTGAGAGTACTCACAATAGTGTTAAATTGGGATGTTGAAGTTAACGAGTGGTATTCTGGATGAGATTAGAGAGGGTCAGAAAGTCGATGTGCTTTTGGTTGATAAGTTGACTCTAGTGAATCAAGGTCAAGGTGGTGAATTCAGAGTTGATGAGAATGGTGTTTTGAAATTTGGTAATCGGGTGTGTATTCCGGATGTTACCGAACTTAAGAAGAGTATTCTTGAGGAAGGACATCGTAGTGGCCTGAGTATTCGTCCTGGGGCTACGAAGATGTATCATGATTTGAAAAAGTTATTTTGGTGGCCGGGAATGAAAAGAGAAATTGCGAGTTTTGTTTATTCTTGTTTGACTTGTCAGAAGTCAAAGATTGAGCATCAGAAGCCGTCTGGGCTAATGCAACCGTTGGATATTCCAGAGTGGAAGTGGGATAGTATCAGTATGGATTTTGTTTCTGGTTTACCGAGGACAATTAAGAATTTTGAAGCTATTTGGGTGATTGTTGACAGATTGACAAAATCAGCTCATTTCATTTTGATCAGAATGGATTATCCGTTAGAGAGATTAACTGAGTTGTATATTGAGAAAATTGTAAGTTTGCATGGTATTCCGTCGAGTATTGTTTCGGACAGAGATCCTAGATTTACATCGAAGTTCTGGGAAGGTTTGCAGAGGGCTTTGGGAACTAAGCTGAGATTGAGTTCTGCATATCATTCGCAGACTGATGGTCAGACTGAGAGGACGATTCAGTCACTGGAGGATCTTTTGAGGGCTTGTGTTTTGGAAAAGGGAGGTGCTTGGGATTGTTATTTACCTTTGATTGAGTTTACCTACAACAATAGTTTTCATTCGAGCATTGGTATGGCACCATTTGATGCTTTGTATGGTAGGAGATGTCGGACACCTTTATGTTGGTATGAGTCCGGTGAGAGTGCGGTGGTTGGACCGGAGATTGTTCAACAAACTACGGAAAAGATTAAGATGATTCAGGAGAAGATGAGGATTGCTCAGAGTCGTCAGAAGAGTTATCACGACAAGAGGAGGAAGTCACTTGAGTTTCAAGAGGGAGATCATGTGTTTCTTCGTGTTACTCCGATAACTGGGGTTGGTCGAGCTTTGAAGTCGAAGAAGTTGACACCTCGATTTATTGGTCCTTATCAGATTTTGGAGAGGATAGGGGAGGTAGCCTATCGTATCGCTTTACCGCCGTCACTTGCGAATTTGCATGAGGTTTTTCATGTGTCTCAGTTGAGGAGGTACATTCCTGATCCGTCGCATGTAGTCCAAGTAGATGATGTACAGGTGAGAGATAACCTGACTGTTGAAACATCACCTATGAGGATCGAGGATCGAGAGTTGAAGCAGTTGCGAGGTAAAGAGATTGCTTTGGTAAAGGTAGCTTGGGGAGGACCAGCAGGTGGCAATGTGACTTGGGAACTTGAGAGTCAGATGAGGGAGTCTTATCCAGAGTTATTCGCTTGAGGTATGTTTTCGAGGACGAAAACTCTTTTAGTGGGGGAGAGTTGTAACACCCCGATAAAATATGATAATTATTTAATTTAAGTTTAATAGTATATTATGATGATAATATGAATGAGAGGGTATTATTTTTCAAAATAAAAGATAAACCCTTCATATATATTATTATTAGTATATTTATTAATTTAATTAAATAATTGGAATATTATTGGATTATTATTATTGGAACGATTTTTGGAATCAGTAAAGAGTCCCATTTGGTAAAAAGGGTTTTTTCACGTGAAAGGAGAGAAGCGACTAAAAAGTGGAAAAAAGGGCAAAGAGGAAGAGCAAGAGAAAAAGAGTTGAAGAAGGGAAAAGCTTGAAGTTAAAGGATTTGCCGGATCAACTCAGGTAAGGGGGGTTTATCGTCGTTTAATGGGTATTATGGGTTAACATGTAATGGGTAGTAATAAGCCATTGAATCGACTCTAATCAGGATGATGAATGTTGCAAATTGTGAACTTACGGATGAATGAGGTATGGGTTATAATTGAAGAAAATTCGTAGGAATTAGACGTAATAAGGTTAGAAATTGTGAAATTGAATGGGTATGATCTGTGTTAGATAATATGAACGAATGCTGTGTAAAAATTGGACTGTGGGAGGTTGGATTTGAGAAATCTCGTAGCAGAGAAAACCCATAGCAGATCTGGAATTTTGGTTCTGGTCATACGCGTATGACACTAGGCCATACGCGTATGAGATGGCCTGGAGGGGAGGAGGCTGGTGCTGATACGCGCCATACGCGTGTACTTACGCGTAGCCTGTGAGTGGTACGCGTATGGGGTGAGGCCATACGCGTATGGATGAAGAAGATGATGTTCTAAACGTAGTTTTGTCTCTGTTGGTACGCGTATGCGAGAAGAGGTACGCGTATCATACGCGTATGAGACAGGCCATACGCGTATGGGCTTGGCTAGGAAATGTGCCATACGCGTATGGGCATGAGGCATACGCGTATGGGCAGAAGTTTGATTTTTTCTGAGCTGTTGTTGTGCAGTTTGGTCGTTTCAGCTGAGCGATGTAATTTAGCTGATGTGTGATATAGTAGGGATCATTTCCCGTTGTTTTGAGCAGTATAAGTATTAGTAGAGTGTGCTAATACTGTGATTTATTATTTGGCATGACATGATATGATTCTGTGAGAAATATGCTGATGATGTAAGATGGTATGCATAATGCTGTGAATATATCTATTATGTATGCATTGTGGATTGTTGTTGATGTTTGCATGCTAGGTGATTTAGCGTGCATAACATGGCCTTTATGGTGGTAGCTAATTCCCATGGTGAGGAATTAGTGAGTTGTTTATGGCTTAGAGTGTGAGCATATGTCCATTGTGGATTGTTGTTGTAGTTTGCATGCTAGGTGATTTAGCGTGCATAGCATGGCCTTTATGGTGGTAGCTAATTCCCATGGTGAGGAATTAGTGAGTGAGTCACTAGGTCTCAAATGAGTGGGACTAGTGAGCTTGGTAGCCGTATCTGGGTTTGATCGGTGAGGTTGAACTATGTGTTCACGAATAGTCGGTACCGCATGCATGGAGTCTCATTTCATAATGTATGTATGGCGTATAATATGAATGGATGTATTCCAATATTATACGTGTGTTGTGTGTTTGTGTTGAGCATGATTATGAGTGGATGTTGCCGTTGCTGAATGTGTGATCTGATTAGGGTGATGAATGTGTTAATTTACTTAGCATTACATGATATTTTATAATGCTTATTATATCGATTGAGGAACTCACCCTTACAACTATGTTTCAGGTAACGAGCAGTGATTGAGTAGAAGCTAGTGCTTGGAGTCTAGTGTAGTTCCTTAGTGGGTCATGCTCTGGTATATGTAACATCGGGACGGGATGTTTTACTTTGTTTTATTGTTAGTTGTTGAACAATTTTACATGTAATGTGTTACATGGTTGCATGTTGTTAGATTTCTATCCGCTGCGAATTGTG
This sequence comes from Lathyrus oleraceus, assembly GCF_024323335.1. Taxonomy (NCBI): domain Eukaryota; kingdom Viridiplantae; phylum Streptophyta; class Magnoliopsida; order Fabales; family Fabaceae; genus Lathyrus; species Lathyrus oleraceus. The sequence goes on along the minus strand of NC_066580.1, from coordinate 91,415,511 downwards.
CAATGTTTTATTTTGATTAATAAATGAGCATGACCAGATATTTTGGTGAATGGTGTGAAGTGTCAAGTGTGACACCCTGAAATTGCATATCTACTCTGATTTATATTTTGTTGTTTTAATTAATTATTGGGGTATTTTAGAAGGGTGTTACATAGGGTGTCACTTATAGTTCACTTGAGTGCACTTGAGTTTTATTGCGTCTCCCATGTGAAATCCCACCGTTGATTCTATAACTCCTTCACACCGCTGATTTGGATCGTTCAATCATCCTTGCTTATAAATATGGGGAGTTAAGTGTCGAGGAAACTTTCGCAATCCATGGCATTCAAGTTCAATTATATCCATTCTCATTTAGAAAACATATTCTTCTCTTCCTTTCTAAAAGCGTTCATCAATGACTGTAGCTTTTTGATCAAAGTCTCTTATTTTCGGCATTTACTTCGCTTCATAAATCTCATATAATCAGGTACCTTTCTCAACTCAAACTTTTACCTTCAACATTTTCTGTTTCCTAGCCAAGATGAGTGATAGTACTGTTCACATAGTGAGTGATTCTTAGAGCGATATTTTTTCTATTGCAGTAATGGGGGTATCCCCTGACTATCATCTTCAATCTCTTACTTGCGACCGTCTAGGCCAAGAAATTATATCCCCGTCTGACGATTCTAATTCGAAAAGGGTATATGGAAATTCCCTTGATGAAGGAGCTTCTTCATTCGACAATTTTGAAGCCCTTTTATCATATGACAACAAAAAGGGAAATTGTACTGAAGTCCCTATGCCCTCCACATTTTGACCGAGGAGGAAATAAAAGCTAACAAATGGACGAGAGAACTCACTAATGATTCCGTCCAACTTTACTTGAGAACCAATTACCGTGAACCTAGCCATGTGTCGCAACGCGAAAAACAACCGGCGGGGAAAAACAGAGCCGCCACCGACACTATTCATCCTATGACGGAAAGGGAGCGCAGGACTAACCTAAGAAAGGGAAAGGAACGGTCTTACAACCAGAGATTACAAGGTACGGGAGTCGGTTACGCAAGGAGAAGGATTAGCACCCCCTCACGTCCGCCGTACTTGACGGGATCCACGCTCAAAAGATAGCTCAAAGAAAAGGAAAGGGCTGGTAATAAATTGCTCAAAGAAACTACACAAATTGGAACGATAAACAAGTGGGGGAGAGAAAGAAGACAGAGGAAGTGGACTCGGCAGGATGTTGCATCCTGGGCCTACGTAGTTTGTCAGAAACAAACATCAGAGTCAACGTAGTTCGGGGAAAGGAGACATGCTCGCTAAGACATCGCATCCTATGCCTACGTATCTTCTCTATCCAGAGGAGAATCGGAGCACTCGTAGCTCGGCTAACGCACGCTGAAACAAGACACCAAAAAGGGACGCTGAGACGTCAAAAGAAACACCCAAAAGGAAATAGAATGCCAATACATGGACTTACACCCGACTCCCAACAATAACAAACGCTAACCAGCGAACACCAAAGAAAAAGATTATCAGAACGAACCCCAACAAAGTAACCAAATATCCAGAATAAACTCCCAATATGTATAACCAGTCACCACAAATGACCCCCAAAGATGAACCCTAAGTGAATAACAATCATCATAAATGAGCCCCGAGATGAACCCCAATATGAACCCCAAGTAATAACAGAAGAAATCCCCCAAGTCAATATAGGTGAACCCCGAACGGATAACAAGTAACCAAAGTGAACCCCAACTAGTGAACCCCGAATAATAACAGAAGAAATCCCCCAAGGTATGAACATATAACACCCACACACGCTGAACAAACAGGTACCCACATAAAAGAAAACAAATGCCAGAAACCAAAACACGAAACGGTAACCACAAGTTGGGACTAAGGGTGAACAAACAGAGACTCAACAATGGAAGAGGGAAAGAGGAAACATCACAAATATAACCGAAAACAACTAAAGGGTGAACACACGCGAAAACAAAGAAAAGGGTGCCCGGAGAGATTGCGCTCAACCTCCTGCCTACGTATCTCATCTGGTATGAGAATCAGGGCGACGTAGTTCCCCTCACCAGGGGTAAAACACTCTCCTAACCAGAGACCGGGGAAACAACAAACTAATAGGGAGACTAAGACTCGAGCCTAATAGTTGTCATCCAATCAATATCCCTAAGTTGAGGTCTCTAACAAGAACTTAACTCATCCTGGAAGCGAGTCAACTCAAGTCTAAACTCTACATACGTTCAACTTCCTCAGAAGTTAATCGTACGACTCCTACAGAAATGGAGATGAGAAGAGGAAAGCAAATAAACACACCAACGCAAGTAAACAAACATGACACACTATATCCATACAAGAGGCTCAAACAATGGGTGGGCTTTAGTCAAGAGGGAGTGCTCAACCTCGACAAATAAGCCAAACTGTAAGGGGTAATCTGTAGCTCTTAACCACTAACATTGAACGTCAGGGTGAAGCTGATCAAAGTCTAAATGAGGATGAGACCTCATGCTCTTAACCCTGGCCAGGGTGAGCTCATGACACAGAAAGCGTGGGGATCCAGAAAGTGGGATCCTTTTCCACTTGACAGACTCTGGACAAAAGATCTGGGGCACATGTTCAGAAGCATCAGCACGTAGTGCGAGCATAAAGAACGACACACTGAATAACGGGGAATCGGTTACAGATCCCTACCTTCCGTCAATTGCCTCTTCTCTTGGAGGTCTTATAAAATATAACACATGCCTCTTCTTGGAGGTCTTTGGGCACAATTTTAAACAAACACAAACAGAGCCTCTGAAGGAGGACTTGCCAGCAAAATGCCTGCCAAAAAGGTGACAGGACTCCAGACTACATGAAGTAAGAAGCTAACTACCTGAGTGGTGTGTCAACCACAATCCAATGCTCAAGCAAGAGCTAAAGCAAGTAAGAAACTAAGGTACCTGTACAAAGACTAAGCAGTTAGTACTTCAGTCATAAAACCAGAAGACAAGCAGTGAAACCCTCTAACAGTTACACAATTCAATGCATAAGTGCTCTAGCACTCAAATGAGCTCAAGAGCTTACCACATCAATTAAAACCCTGAAACCGGAGATCTCTGGAATCACGATCGCACGAGCTCAGCTGCTCCAGATCAACTCCTTTGAACCTCCTTTGAAGCTTTATGCAAAAAGAAATGGCTGAAACCTCTTGAATGTGCCTCAATTTCCAAATCTGGTCATCATGATAATGCACCTGAACTGCTCGATTTCTTGAGGATTTACACCAAACGATGGGTGATTCTTGATTAGCGAAGTATGAGGATCAAGAATCTGCAATAATCTTTGAGATTTGTGTAAAGAAAATACAAATTCGAAGAGAGAAATTTTGAGAGAGTTCTCTTGAATTCTAGATCTGAAAATGCAGTTATGAGGCTTGTGATTAGGGTTTCCCTACTTATACTTCTTGCTAATAACACTGATAATCATTTTAGCCATTTACTAATCATGATTAGTGAGTTGTTATGCAAATTGCAAAAATGCAAATTGAGTTCCCATGGCCATAATGCACGTGCTCAGCCCCATGCTAGGATTTTTTTTTAATCCACTCAAGAGCAACCAAGGGTCAGGATTTGAAGGTTGTTTTGCTTGCATCTTAAGCCAAGAATGAATGGTGAAGATTTGCTTCATTTTGAACATATGTGAAACAAGGAACATACGCGCCTCTTTCATGCATGGCAAGGGCTCATTTTTACCCAAATATGGTCTATGAAGAAAGCTGAAGTGAAGCCTTGCCTTGGTTCTTTGTGAATTTTGATTTGTAGCATGATACCATCCTTAGAACAAATATGAAATAATGTGACTTTTGACCATGATTCCTTGAGGCTTAGTTTGCACAATTGAGTCAAATGATGTCATTTTGAGATGCCTTGAACATGAGAATCAATTTGCAAAAAGAATGAACCAATTTGAAGCATTATATCAAAAGTTATGCCATTTTGAATTTCCATGCACACTTTGTGATTAAATGACCATAACTCCTCAACCATTCATCATATGGACATGAATTAGGACTTTTTGGAAAGGGGAGAAAAAGATCTACAACTTTCATGTTCACCAAAAATCCATTTGAAATTTATTTAATATTGAAAAGTCAAGTTGAAAGTGGACCAAAAACTTACCAAATTTGGAAACTTTGAATTATAGGTCATTTTCCATTTTTAGTAACTTTTGCCATGACCTTTGAATCTTCAAGATGGATGTTTAGAATGATGAATAGACCCCATTTGAACATGATTGAGGCGTCTCAACTCATTTCCCCACCTCATAGCCCTCAGTTGACTGCACAGTTGACTTTTGGTCCTCAGATGACCTTGAAATGTCTTGATCAACTTGAGCCTCTACCACTTGGTGAAATTGCTTCAAAATGAAACCCTAGCTCATGTAAGCTCTTTATAATAATAATGTGATCCTCATCCCAAGAAAATACCTCATCTCTTTGAGAAACCCTAGTTGGAAGAACTGCATTGATTAGGGTTGACCAGAGGTCACAACCCTAATCCAGAGGAACTTGAAAATGAACTCTGAAACCCTTGATGATGATAGAACCATGATGATGGTGATATATCCTTGCAGATAAGATGATGCTTAAGACCTTTGAAGGATCAAGAAACCCTAATTGGAGCCCATAACCTCATATGGTTGATGATCAATTCATAGAGACCCTTAGGCTTGAATCACCTAATCTCCCCATCTTTTGAAAAGACTTTGGAGGATGACCTTCTCATTTTCATATGAGATGCAAAATGCAATGCCTAATGCCCTAAAACATGAAATGCAATGCCCCAAACTAGTCTCAAGAAGAGGAGGGCAAATTTTGAGGTGTTACAGTTGCCCCTATTCAATCCACTGTGAACCTGTCGATATGAACAACCTCGACTTTCAGATGATCAGGGTGAAGAGTGGTTGAATACCAAGAACAAACGAACAATTTGCGCTCCACTGGAAATTTTCTCTTTGTTATTATTTTTTACTTTTCTTGAACCCTAAAAAACTTCTTGTCACTCTTGCTGCCAAACAATGAACCCCGTTCTCCATTTGAACCCCAGTCGCCTGACAATAACTATCGATCGTCATTGTGAACCCCATTCTCCAGAAGACACCCTGTGTCTTCTTTTCTCCACTTGAACCCCGTTCTCCATTCTCCTGTGCTAATTCCGTTGGCAACGTCGGAAATAACATCAACCATCACTCTGATGGCGACATACCAGAGGGTACACCTTCACAAAAGGAAGGTAATATGTGCATTTCTTCCCTTGAAGACACCCATAACGGCTTCTCTTGGCCTCGCCAAAGTCTAAGGTGACACATGATCAGAAGACAATCCTGAGGACCTCATCCCAGATACAATCTTCAATTCCAATCTCCATCTCCAGTTGAACCCCGTTCTTCAGAAAATGCCCGATACTTCCTTTTCTCCTGGTGGACCCCAATCTCCGCGCTGATCGCGTAATGTTCTCCAATCTTCATTTCCATCTCCGAACGACGAAATCTCTTCCTCCAATATCGCGCTACTGGGGAATACTGTTGATTCAAAATCACAATGCCAAACTCCTCAGAGTAACATCTTCACCAACCAGCTAAACCAACTCTCAAATGGTAACCACGGCTCGAGACTAGCTTATGCTTGCAATGCCGATGCATGAGTCTTACAGCGTAATGCTCCATAACCATGGAAATGCTACGCAATTAGTTATGCAATATGCTATGCTTCTCTAAATGATGAATGCATAAAAAGTATCCCCCTCAGGGGACGGCACGAGCAACTCTGTTGAGGAACTCGATATCGCTCCAATCTCCAACCCTGCTTGGGATAACACTGATGCCGAGGAAAGAGTAACCCTCACTGGGGATGACCTCCACTGAACTCGATCTGCTTGGGGAATAAAATCTACCAACGCACACCCTAGCCGGGGGAACAGCAACCTTCAGGCCTGGCTGCTGAGGAAACACCGACCTCGAACCCACTGGGGAGATACATAATATTTGACACGGAACACCCGTCGACTCGTCGAACACTGGTATTCACCATCTAACCACAGTGTCAATTTTCCACTTTTGAGAGCTCCCAGACTCATCCGGTCTTTTCCGATTCATCACCTTGTACTCTCGACTTCTCCCTACTTCAAGAAAATTGACCTCCTTAGATTCGTGCCAACTCTCCAGTCCTCAGACTTTGAAGAGTCTTCTTGATTAACCCTCTAGGATCGTCACAATTCTTTCTCCGTCTCTACACCATTCTTCAATTTCTCGTCCCTGATTGGACCTCAAAGGAATCTTTTGTCAAAAAGAAACGCTTCGCACCACAACCTGCAAGTGAGTGAAAATAACCAACAGCACCTGCAAAAGAGACCGTCAGATAAAACGTGCCCCAGGCGCGCCAAAATTTCAACACCCAGGTCACTCAACCTTCCAAATAAGATTTCAAGTTTCAATCCTCTAAACATGCATTGGAAGAGACCCCTACATCTCAAAATGGAAAGATTCTTATCAAAATAAACAGATGTTTTTGCAATCAAAGCGGTAATGAGAACAAAAACAAAATTATTTGACTGAATATGCATTTTATTGATTGAAAAAGGTGGCTCGTAACTGAGCAGTACACAGGAAGCAATCCCTGAAAAGAGGTAATTGCGCACAAAAGGAAAATCTATCCTAATGGCAATGTGAACCCGTGATCTCATCAAGTTCCAACCCGGTTACAACCCATATGTCCTCAAGACTCTCCGCGCTTTCTGCCTTCCGAAACAAGACGCTTCCGACCGATCTCCGCTTTTAGATTACCCATGTGTCAAATCCAAAGTACAAATGACCATGCTAGACGCAGTTGTTCGTTTCACTCCCTCTTTTGCCTGGACCGCCCTTTCGGGTTTTCAGTCCACCGGGATACCCTTTTTTGCCCAAGTCGCCCTTGTGGGGTTTTCGACCTGCCGGGTGTACAGTTTTTCTTCTTATCCCTAATTTTTGCCCGAACCCTTTTCATTTTCATTTTTTTTGGTTCGCCGGGAAACCCATTTTTGCCTGGACTATTTTATTCTTTCCGTCCAACGGGTCTCTTATACGAAGTATTTTTTAACTGCGTCCGCATTCACAGGGGATGGAAAATCCTCACCATCCATGGTCGTCAACAACAAGGCTCCGCCAGAGAAAACCTTCTTGACCACGAATGGACCTTCATAATTGGGTGTCCACTTGCCCCGACGATCGTTCTGAGGAGAAAGGATCCTTTTTAACACCATATCTCCCACATGGTACACACGAGGTCGCACCCTTCGGTCAAAAGCACGCTTCATTCGCTGCTGGTACAACTGCCCATGACAAATGGCCGCCAACCTCTTTTCCTCAATCAGGCTTAACTCTTCATACCGAGTCCTTACCCATTCAGCCTCTTCCAATTTCACATCCATCAGGACTCTCAATGACGGAATCTGGATCTCAACTGGTAGCACAACTTCCATCCCATACACAAGCGAGAAAGGCGTTGCCCCAGTAGATGTACGCACTGAGATTCGATACCCATGCAATGCAAACGACAACATCTCGTGCCAATCCTTATAGGTCACGACCATTTTTTGCACAATCTTCTTAATATTCTTATTAGCCGCCTCGACCGCCCCATTCATCTTTGGACGATAAGGAGAAGAATTGTGATGCTCGATCTTGAACTCCCGACACAGTTCTACCATCATCTTGTTGTTGAGATTAGAACCATTATCAGTGATGATTCTTTCGGGAACCCCATATCTGCAAATGATGTCTCTTTTCAGGAACCTGGCCACGACCTGTTTCGTCACGTTTTCATAAGACGCCGCTTCCACCCACTTGGTGAAGTAATCAATAACCACTAATATGAACCGGTGCCCATTCAAAGCCGTAGGCTCAATCTTCTCGATCATATCGATGCCCCACATAGCAAACGGCCACGGAGACGACATCAAACTCAACGAATTTGGAGGCACGTGCACCTTGTCAGCATAAATCTAGCATTTATGACATTTCCGTATGAAGTTGAAACATTGAGCTTCCATTGTCATCCAATAATATCCAGCCCTTAGCAACCTTTTCACCATCGCATTCCCACTGGCGTGGGTACCAGACGATTCCTCGTACACCTCTTTCATCAATTGGCTTGCTTCTTTGTTATCAACACATCTGAGCAAAACCCAATCAAAATTCCTCTTGTACAAAACCCCATCTTTATTCAGATAGAACGCCATAGCCAACCTCCTCAGAGTCTTTCGGTCCTTCTTAGACGCTCCCTCGGGATACTCTTGGGTCTCTAGATAACGCTTAATGTCATAATACCACGGCTTTTCATCATCAGGCACTGTCTCAACAACAAACACATAAGCCGATCTATCCAGCCGTCCCACCTCAACACTAGGAACTTGATTCCACCACTGCACTTTAATCAAAGCAGCCAGAGTAGCCAAGGCATCTGCTAAAGGATTTTCTTCCCTCGGCACATGGTGTAATTCCACCTTGGTGAAGAACGTCAACAATCTCCTCGTATAATCCCGGTATGGAATTAAGTGGGATTGATGCGTAAGCCATTTCCCGTTAACCTGGTTCACAACCAAAGCCGAATCTCCATAAATAACAAGGTTCTTGATTCACAAATCAATCGCCTCTTCGACATCCAAGATACAAGCTTCGTATTCAGCCACATTGTTGGTGCATTCAAATGTTAGTCGGGCAGCAAAAGGAATGTGGGATCCCTTCGGCGTAACCAAAACAACACCAACTCCACTACCATTCACGTTAACGGCCCCATCAAACATCAGAATCCATTCGGACTCAGGGTCAGGCCCCTCTTTCGGGATAGGTTCCTCACAATCTTTTGATTTGAGAAACATGATGTCCTCATCGGGGAACTCAAATTTCATCGGTTGATAATCCTTAATGGGTTGCTGGGCGAGGTAATCCGACAATACACTCCCCTTTATTGCTTTTTGAGAAGTGTATTGGATATCGTATTCAGTCAAAATCATTTTCCATCTCGCAACCTGTCCAGTCAATGCTGGCTTCTCAAATATATACTTGATCGGATCCATCTTGGAAATCAACAAAGTGGTATGAACCAACATATACTGTCTCAGTCGGCGAGCAGCCCATGCCAAAGCGCAACAAGTTTTCTCGAGCAGTGAATATCTTGTTTCACAGTCGGTAAACTTTTTGTTAAGGTAGTAGATTGCATGCTCTTTATGACCAGACTCGTCATGCTGCCCCAGTACACACCCCATAGACCCCTCAAGGACTGTCAAGTATAGGATTAACGGTCGCCCCTCCACAGGAGGCATTAGAATCGGAGGCTCTTGCAAATATTCTTTTATTTTTTCAAATGCCGCTTGGCAATCCTCATTCCACATGACCGTTTGATCTTTTCTCAACAACTTGAATATGGGTTCACACGTGGCTGTTAGATGAGATATGAACCGTGAAATGTAGTTCAATCTACCTAAGAAACCACGAACCTCTTTTTCTGTCCTCGGTTCAGGCATTTCTTGTATCGCTTTTGCTTTAGCAGGATCAACCTCGATTCCTCTTTCACTTACGATAAACCCCAGTAACTTGCCGGACCGCACTCCAAAAGTGCATTTATTCGGATTCAACCTCAATTTGAATTGTCTCAACCGGTCAAACAACTTGGCCAAGTCTACCAGATGCCCCTCTTCTATTTGTGACTTTGCTATCATGTCATCAACATAGCATTCGATCTCATGATGAATCATATCATGAAACAAGGTCACCATAGCTCTTTGATACGTGGCATCGACGTTCTTGAGACCGAATGGCATCACCTTATAACAAAAAGTGCCCCATGGTGTGATGAACGTTGTTTTCTCCATATCATCTGGCGACATTTTATTTTGATTATAGCCAGAAAAGCCATCCATGAAGGAAAACACCGAGAATTGAGCTGTATTATCTACCAACACATCGATGTGAGGTAATGGGAAATCATCTTTCGGGCTAGCTCTGTTCAAATCCCGGTAGTCCACACACATCCTCACCTTTCCATCCTTCTTCGGTACCGACACAATGTTCGCGACCCAAGGCGGATAATTAGTGACAGCTAGGAAACCAGCATCCAACTGCTTTTGTACCTCCTCTTTGATTTTCATGGCCATCTCGGGCCGAGTTCTGCGCAACTTCTGCTTTACTGGAGGACAGTCTTCTCTCAATGGCAACTTGTGTACAACAATATTGGTATCCAACCCTGGCATATCTTGATAAGACCAGGCGAAGATATCAACATATTCTTTCAACAGTGCTACCATTCTGCTCTTGACATTCATCTCCAAAGCGGCCCCAATTTTTACTTCCTTTCTGACCTCCTCGGTTCCCAGATTAACAATCTCAACTTGCTCCTCGTGCGGTTGAATCACCTTCTCCTCTTGTTTCAACAACCTGGCTAACTCTTCAGGCAATTCACAATCTTCTTCGCCTTCTTCTTCGGCATGACAGATCGGGTTATCGAAGTCATATAAGGATGTAACAGAATTGTCATCAATGAGATCCGGAGAATAATTGCATCTGCATGAATGTTGATTCATGTGTTGCTTCAGATTCGGAACGAGACAAATTAAAAGGAAGGAAAATGAAAATAAACATTGCCATTTTTATTATTATTCTTTTTAACTGCAAAAATAAATGAAAAACAGAGAACACCGCTTTTAATGCGAAAAACATCTGTTTATTAATGATGCAAATACTGCAAAATGAAACACATGAGGTGGCCCTTACAATGGACCATTACGTTTCGGGAAAAACGTATGGCTTTCATGTAAACAGAATTAACAAACAGAAATATTACTCTTCACGCAGAGTGACAGTGATGACCTTTTCGGCTTTCCAGTTCTGGATCTCCATCCCTGGTACGCACGGTTTTATCCATGAGTCAAGCTCGCAGTCATTGTCAGTCTCTTCACCCACAGCACAGATACGGCATGGATCTAGCATTCCAGCACTGGTGAATGTGAACGGTTGGCGACGACCTTTATTTGGTCCAGACAAGCCTTGGCCTGACTGATAACCAATCCCAAACTTATCCTTCTTCACCGCAACATCTATCACTCTTCCCCAACCTGGGGCCTCTCCATTTTTCACCACCTCCACAGCCTGTTTATAAGAAGCAATGGATGGCTTCTTCTCTCTTTCCGCGAAAACGACATTCTCCACCTTGACGGTTTCAAACGCCTGGCTTGGTGTTTCGAATATTTCACCGTCCATTTCCACATACTTAAATGATGACAACTGGATGACAAAAATATCCTCCTCACCGCAAACTGTCACGACTTGCCCGTCCAAGATATACTTAAACTACTGATGTATAGTCGATGTTACTGCCCCGGCAACATGTATCCATGGACGGCCCAACAAACAGCTGTACGCCAGCTGAATGTCCATGACACAAAACACAGATTTGAACACCTCAGGACCAATCTTTACGGGGAGCTCAACTTCCCTGAACACAACCCTTTTAGAGCCATCAAATGCTCTAACCACCAGATCAGTAGGCCTCAAAATCAATCCCTCGCAATCCAATTTAGCCAAGGCCTTCTTAGGCAACACATTGAGTGATGAGCCCGTATCAACCAAAACATGCGAAAGCACGGCTCCTTTACACTCCATCGAAATGTGTAGTGCCTTATTGTGATTGCGCCCGTCCATAGTAAGATCGAGATCAGTGAAACCCAACCCATGGTTGGCATTAACACTCGATACCACTGTCTTTAATTGATTGACTGTAATCTCCTGCGGGACGTAGGCCCTCTTCAAGATCTTCAACAAAGCATCTCTATGACCTTCTGAACTCAACAGCAAAGATAAGATCGAAATTTTGGACAGAGTCTGCTGCAAATGATCAACAAGTTTGTACTCAGACTTCTTAATAATTCTCAAAAACTCCTCGGCTTCAGCATCAAACTCACTTTCCGGCTCAACAGGCGCCTGTACCGTTCTAGGAGTATCCTCATTCACCACCTGCTTTCCTTTTGCCCTGGCTAAAGCCTCGGCCTTATCTCTCTGTTCTTTTTCTACATCTCCACCTCTCAACGTGTTAGGTGCAAACAACCTCCCGCTGCGAGTGAAACCACTAAGCCCGGCATTGTCCACCTTTGAAACGGTGGTATCAACTGCATCATGGTCTTCTTTCTTTTTCCCATTGCAATACACATCACCACCATAGTCCCAAGGCACATCACCATCACTTTCATACGGAATAGGTCCAGGTACCGTGATGGAAATTGGAACCACATCTGTCGGCACTGACAAGTGGACAGGATCGAAATAAATGGTTATCGTTGAAATATCCTCATTCTCCAAAGCAACTTTCTCGAATCGGAGACTCCCCTCATCCATCATTTTCTGAACCGTCTCCCTCAACATTACACACCCATTTGCAGTTACAGTACAAGCAGCACAATAATTATCACAACCAGGAAAAACTCCATTCTTTAACAAATGACCCTTGACCACAGACAATGGGGTCCTCAACTGATCCACACCTGTCACCCCGATTTTACTTTTATCCTCAGAAATTACATTCACCGTCATCTGACCATACGTCGACATGGGATTAGTATTAACATTTGGCGTTGGTGCAAAATTGATGGCTTTGGAATCCACCAAGTCTTGAACAACATGCTTAAAGGCTTTACAACCCTCAATATTGTGCCCGGGAGCACCAGAATGGAACTCACACTTGACGTTCTCATTATAACTTGCAGGCCTCTGATCTGGTCTTAACGGAGCTAACGTCCTCAACTGTACCAACCTGAGATCCTTCAACTTCTTCAACAGAAGGGCATATGTCATGGGTGGCCTATCAAACTGGCGATCTGCCATCCTTCCCCTAACTTGGTACCCATCCCTTTGTGTTCTCTGCTGAGGTGGCTGTTATTGCTGTTGCTGTTGTGCGGGTTGATTACCAGCAGGAATTGTTACTGCAGCAGTATACTGGTGGTAATGACCCCTACCGTGTCCTCTTTGGGCATACACAGCACTCGAGTCACCCTCTTTCTTGCGCTGACCATTTCCGAAGGGCTTCTTCACTCCAGACGACGGAGCATTTCCTTGTATTTTTCCCATTTTCAGCCAGCTTTCAATCCTCTCACTAGCCACTACTATATCCGCAAAACCAGTAACTGGACATCCCACCATCCTCTCAACAAAAGTCCCCTGAAGAGTACCCATGAACAAGTCTGACATCTCCCGATCCACTAATGGGGGTTGAACCCTGGCAGCCAACTCTCTCCACCTTTGTGCATACTCTTTAAACCCCTCGTTCGGCTTTTGAGACATACCCTGCAACTGGGTACGGCTTGGTGCCATGTCAGCGTTAAATTGGTACTGTTTGAAGAAAGCATCCCCCAAATCCTGCCAGCTCTTTATATCTGACGATCTCAGCTTGGTGTACCACTCAAGAGACCCGCCAGATAAGCTATCCTGGAAAAAGTACATCCAGAGCTTCCGATCCATGGTGTAGGCAGATATCTTTCGAACAAAGGCCTGAATATGAGTTTCCGGGCAAGAACTTCCATTGTACTTATCAAACGTGGGCACCTTGAACTTCTGTGGGATCACAATCCCCTCAACCAGCCCCATATTTGTCATGTTAATAGTCCCAGGAGTGGTATGGCTTTCCAGAGCCCTAATCTTTTCTGCTAGTACCTGAATCTCTTTGTTCGGCGGTTGAACACCATACTGACCGAATTGCTCATTCAGCATAGAGAACTGATCCTCTTCTTTATCCTCCACAGCCCCAAAGAACGGAGAAAACTGAGTTTCCTTCAGAGTGTTGCCAACATAACTTGGGCCACTGCCTGCAGCAAAACCAAGACCACCCCCATTGTTGATGACTACACCACCATTAGTTGCCTTCTTTCTGGGATCGCCACCACCCCTAGAACCACCAGGACCATTGTCGGAGTTACCCTCTTGACTATTGCCATTATTGGCAATCGAAGCCAGCTCAAGCTTCTCCACTTTCTCGGCGAGTGCTTTCTTCCCCAGGGCGAACCCTTGCATGGCGTTGATCAACTCACTCATCTTCTCTTTCAGCTCAAGAATGTCAGCGTTGGATGGATCCATCAGTCTGGGTTTGTTGCATCTGGTAAAGTATCTGTGCGGACGAGCTACATGCAGAGGGATGACTCTGCGTGCACGAGCAATGATTCCTGTAACAATCAAACACGTTAGAAACCGACACCTGGAAAATAGAGGACAAGTTATTATGATTCATGCATGAATGCAATGTCTATCCGTATAAGGAACATTCTGTCCTTCGATCCTGGCTTCATTGAGACGGATAACAATTCGACAGCAACATTCTGACATCAATCATCCGGCTCTGCCGTACGGAACAGAAAGTTGTGCTTCAACAAAGATATCTCTCGACCATGTGTGTGTTAAGTAAGTGTAACACGGAAAAGAAAATAAAGCTTTGAGATCAATCACTGAATGATAATAACCACTGTATAGCAAAAGTGCGCAACACGTGCGAGAGTCATATATCATCTAATACAAATCATCTTTACAATCTTCCAGAATCGGAAAGAAATACGAGCAAGTGAATTCCGTCAACATGCCTGACGGTAATCCAATACATGATAACAACTGCAATAAAAGTCTAATCCGAAGAAGGTCCCACAGAAGGCTCTGCCTCATCAACCATCCCGATAAACTTCACAGTGAACCTGAGCTCAGTGTTCTCCTACTGAAGTCTTCCCATCTCTTTCTGATGAATCTTCATCTGACGGAAATAATGTTCCCTCTCAGCAAGATAGTGATCTCTCTCAGCCACAATCTTCGCTTTCTCTTCTTCCTTAACCCTTAGCTTCGCTTCCCACTCTGTGGTAAGGGCTTTGGCTCTAGCTTCCCTCTGAGTCTTCACAAGGACTTGTCTCTTCTTTTCATCTTCAATGACCCTTAAAGCTCTAGCCAACTGCTCTTTGGTAAGGTCGTGCTCATTCGTAGATGACTCTAAAGCTTGGATGATCTTGCAATAATAGGCAGTGTCTTTCTCAAAACGCTTCACCTCCTGAGCATGTCTCTTAGCCTAGTCTTCTGCTTTCCCCTTGACTTCCTGATTAGCCAGTTGAATTCCAGCAACACTCATTTCTAACTCAGTCTTCTCTGCTTGCAGTTGATCTCTTGCCCTCCTCATCTCAAGAAATTCTTCCATACTGACAGAAGAGCGTGGCTCCTCAATCAACGGATACCAAAGATCACCCACAGGAAATGGCAGACGAGTGAGCTCAACCCTCTTTCTGAGCCAATCATCAAATGGAGGAAAAGACCTGTTATTAGCTCTACCAAAAGGAATCTTTCCTTTCCTTTGAATGTTGCACCATGCACCAGACACTTGCCCCAACAATGACTGATTACCCTCAACCGGGAAGTAGAAAGACTCCTGAATCTCACGCTCGAGGGGAGGAACCTCCATAGCAAATCCCATTTGTCTCTTAAGAAGTGTCGGGTTATAACTAATATACCCTTGAACTCCTATAAGGGGCACATTGGGAAAACTCCCGCAGCTGTAAATAAAATCTCGTCCAGCCACATCAATGTGAGTCCAAGCTATGTCCTTGGCTCGCAAACCCATCAACTTGGTTGCCCAATTTACAGTATGGTCAAGAAAGACAAAGGCACCCTTGGAAGGCAAATATCCCATGAACCACTTATATAACAATTGAGCACAACATCTAACCAATCCTCCACGCCGCTTCTCGTTCCGATTATGGACCTAATAATAAACATCCCCAATCAAGGTAGGAATGGGATTCTTCTGAGAAAACACCCGGATGACATTAATATCCACAAAATTCTTCTGATTAGGGAACAAAACAATTCCATAAATGCTTACGACAAGCAAAGCACAAACAGTCTTCCAACTACCCAAAACAACATGTTCCTTGGCTTTGGCCTCCAAGAAACTCAGATGAAAACCGGGCAATTTTCCTTTCCCCTTCAAACCTTTCTTAGTCACTTTCGGGATCAAATAAAGAGCACGAGAAATCTCAACAATATCAGGTTCTTCCTTAGTAACATAAAAAGGAATCTGGTTTCTGACCCGAATGCCCAGAATACCGGCATAATCCTCCATCAAAGGTCCCAACAAATAGTCTGGGAAGACAAAACATCTCAAACCCGGATCATAAAACTGGAGAAGAGTATGGATGGCACCCCGATCCCCATCCATGAGCCTAAAAACCATCTTCGTAATACTGCCATAAGCCTTACGGAACATCCCCACATGGTCAGGCGTAATCAATGCTATCATGCCCTTCAACATGCTAATCTCTGGATCAAAGAAACTGTAGACAACATCATCTTTTAAGTCGGTCCTCATATCTGGAACAAGGATGTCTCTCAAACAGAATCTCAATCATGAATGTACCCTGCATATGGATAAACATGAGTTAGATGCGGATAAATGCAAAGTGGGAATGATGCAGATGCATGAATGCAATTCATAGTGCCATCCTCCAAGACATCTAAACATCAACTGTACTGGATTCCGGTCTCAGAACTAATCACAACCATCCAAGGGACTAAGTAACCACAAATCCAACTCGGGGGTTCCGAAATAAACGGAACCGGAGGATACATCACCATCATCACAAGAAAGTCACTGAACGGATAGCAACAAGATCATCTGAACAAGTAACCCCCAAATCTAACCCGGGGGATCCGAAATAAACGGAACCCTCTAATAAATACCACAGATAGAACTCCGGCGTGTCAGAAATAAATATCCATAAATCCAACTTATAAATAGAAACCAGATCACGAACCGAACCAAAGTCACCATCAAAGAGTCACCCACAGAACCTGTACCTGTAGGAACCAAACCCCTCCCCTCACAGGTGAATTCTATTAAGGTCATCCTAAGGCAGATAATCGGTCTCGACAATCGGATGAGATACTCAACGGGTTTGCCCTTTCGGGAGTGTCGTGCAGCTCTCATAAGATCATCTAAAGGAAAGAACAGTCACCGAAGTCAACAACTCAAAAGAGATAACCCAACCATAGTGGAAACTCCATAAGGAAGAGCTCTTTCAAAAGAACCTCGTCCGGTTGTGGTATGTCACGTCGCAACAACATGTTGATCTAACATGAGAGGAGACATGAGACCACGCTAATCCTAGGTGTATACTCGGGCTTGGGTTTTAGCCCCACTCAGAACACCCACCCCCAAATCAGAGGAACCACACCTGTCCAGAATCCAACACAGTGATAACATGATGCATGCAAACATATATGCAAATATACATATAATCACAGTATAATAATCACAAATGCAATAAATAAAGTAGTAAAAGCAACCCAAACTACCCTAAAAACTACGCTAGAGAGTGCTAGGATTGACTCGCTTAGGGAAGATGGACCAGCAAGAGGTCAACTTCAATCCCCAACAGAGTCGCCAGCTGTCGCAACGCGAAAAACAACCGGCGGGGAAAAACAGAGCCTCCACCGATGCTATTCATCCTATGACGGAAAGGGAGCGCAGGACTAACCTAAGAAAGGGAAAGGAACGGTCTTACGACCAGAGATTACAAGGTACGGGAGTCGGTTACGCAAGGAGAAGGATTAGCACCCCCTCACGTCCGCCGTACTCGACGGGATCCACGCTCAAAAGATAGCTCAAAGAAAAGGAAAGGGATGCTAATAAACTGCTCAAAGAAACTGCACAGAATGGAACGATAAACAAGTGGGGGAGAGAAAGAAGACAGAGGAAGTGGACTCGGCAGGATGTTACATCCTGGGCCTACGTAGTTTGTCAGAAACAAACATCAGAGTCAACGTAGTTCGGGGAAAGGAGACATGCTCTCTAAGACATCGCATCCTATGCCTACGTATCTTCTCTATCCAGCGGAGAATCAGAGCACTCGTAGCTCGGCTAACGCACGCTGAAACAAGACACCCAGGGACGCTGAGACGTCAAAAGAAACATCCAAAAGGAAACAGAATGCCAATACATGGACTTACACCCGACTCCCAACAATAACAAACGCTAACCAACAAACACCAAAGAAAAAGATTATCAGAACGAACCCCAAGAAAGTAACCAAGTATCCAGAATAAACTCCCAATATGTATAACCAGTCACCACAAATGACCCCCCAAAGATGAACCCTAAGTGAATAACAATCATCATAAATGAGCCCCGAGATGAACCCCAATATGAACCCCAAGTAATAATAGAAGAAATCCCCCAAGTCAATATAGGTGAACCCCGAACGAATAACAGGTAACCAAAGTGAACCCCAACTAGTGAACCCTGAATAATAATAGAAGAAATCCCCCAAGGTATGAACATACAACACCCACACACGCTGAACAACCAGGTACCCACATCAAAGAAAACAAATGCCAGAAACCAAAACACGAAACGGTAACCACAAGTTGGGACTAAGGGTGAACAAACAGAGACTCAACAATGGAAGAGGGAAAGAGGAAACATCACAAATATAACAGAAAACAACTAAAGGGTGAACACACACAAAACAAAGAAAAGGGTTCCCGGAGAGATTGCGCTCAACCTCCTGCCTATGTATCTCATCTGGTATGAGAATCAGGGTGACGTAGTTCCCCTCACCAGGGGTAAAACACTCTCCTAACCAGAGACCAGGGAAACAATAAACTAATAGGGAGACTAAGACTCAAGCCTAATAGTTGTCATGCAATCAATATCCCTAAGTTGAGGTCTCTAACAAGAACTTAACTCATCCTGGAAGCGAGTCAACTCAAGTCTAAACTCTACATACATTCAACTTCCTCAGAAGTTAATTGTACGACTCCTACAGAAATGGAGACGAGAAGAGGAAAGCAAATAAACACACCAACGCAAGTAAACAAACATCACACACTATATCCATACAAAAGGCTCAAACAATGGGCGGGCTTTAGTCAAGAGGGAGTGCTCAACCTCGACAAACAAGCCAAACTGTAAGGGGTAATCTGTAGCTCTTA
Source organism: Lathyrus oleraceus (assembly GCF_024323335.1). Lineage (NCBI taxonomy): Eukaryota > Viridiplantae > Streptophyta > Magnoliopsida > Fabales > Fabaceae > Lathyrus > Lathyrus oleraceus. Next base: position 91,396,503 of record NC_066580.1, on the reverse strand, counting down.
ACCACTAACATTGAACGTCAGGGTGAAGCTGATCAAAGTCTAAATGAGGATGAGACCTCATGCTCTTAACCCTGGCCAGGGTGAGCTCATGAGACAGAAAGCGTGGGGATCCAGAAAGTAGGATCCTTTTCCACTTGACAGACTCTGGACAAAAGATCTGGGGCACATGTTCAGAAGCATCAGCACGTAGTGCGAGCATAAAGAACGACACACTGAATAACGGGGAATCGGTTACAGATCCCTACCTTCCGTCAATTGCCTCTTCTCTTGGAGGTCTTATAAAATATAACACATGCCTCTTCTTGGAGGTCTTTGGGCACAATTTTAAACAAACACAAACAGAGCCTCTGAAGGAGGACTTGCCAGCAAAATGCTTGCCAAAAAGGTGACAGGACTCCAGACTACATGAAGTAAGAAGCTAACTACCTGAGTGGTGTGTCAACTATAATCCAATGCTCAAGCAAGAGCTAAAGCAAGTAAGCAACTAAGGTACCTGTACGAAGACTAAGCATTTAGTACTTCAGTCATAAAACCAGAAGACAAGCAGTGAAACCCTCTAACAGTTACACAATTCAATGCATAAGTGCTCTAGCACTCAAATGAGCTCAAGAGCTCACCACATCAATTAAAACCCTGAAACTGGAGATCTCTGGAATCACGATCGCACGAGCTCAGCTGCTCCAGATCAACTCCTTTGAACCTCCTTTGAAGCTTTATGCAAAAAGAAATGGCTGAAACCTCTTGAATGTGCCTCAATTTCCAAATCTGATCATCATGATAATGCACCTGAACTGCTCGATTTCTTGAGGAATTACACCAAACGATGGGTGATTCTTGATCAGTGAAGTATGAGGATCAAGAATCTGCAATAATCTTTGAGATTTGTGTAAATAAAATACAAATTCGAAGAGAGAAATTTTGAGAGAGTTCTCTTGAATTCTAGATCTGAAAATGCAGTTATGAGGCTTGTGATTAGGGTTTCTCTACTTATACTTTATGCTAATAACACTGATAATCATTTTAGCCATTTACTAATCATGATTAGTGAGTTGTTATGCAAATTGCAAAAATGCAAATTGAGTTCCCATGGCCATAATGCACGTGCTCAGCCCCATGCTAGGATTTTAATCCACTCAAGAGCAACCAAGGGTCAGGATTTGAAGGTTGTTTTGCTTGCATCTTAAGCAAAGAATGAAGGGTGAAGATTTGCTTCATTTTGAACATGTGTGAAACAAGGAACATACGCGCCTCTTTCATGCATGACAAGGGCTCATTTTTACCCAAATATGGTCTATGAAGAAAGCTGAAGTGAAGCCTTGCCTTGGTTCTTTGTGAATTTTGATTTGTAGCATGATACCATCCTTAGAACAAATGTGAAATAATGTGACTTTTGACCATGATTCCTTGAGGCTTAGTTTGCAAAATTGAGTCAAATGATGTCATTTTGAGATGCCTTGAACATGAGAAGCACTTTGCAAAAAGAATGAACCAATTTGAAGCATTATATCAAAAGTTATGCCATTTTGAATTTCCATGCACACTTTGTGATTAAATGACCATAACTCCTCAACCATTCATCATATGGACATGAATTAGGACTTTTTGGAAAGGGGAGACAAAGATATACAACTTTCATGTTCACCAAAAATCCATTTGAAATTTATTTAATATTGAAAAGTCAAGTTGAAAGTGGACCAAAAACTTTCCAAATTTGGAAACTTTGAATTATAGGTCATTTTCCATTTTTAGTAACTTTTGCCATGACCTTTGAATCTTCAAGATGGATGTTTAGAATGACGAATATACCCCATTTGAACATGATTGAGGCGTCTCAACTCATTTCCCCACCTCATAGCCCTCAGCTGACTGCACAGTTGACTTTTGGTCCTCAGATGACCTTGAAATGTCTTGATCAACTTGAGCCTCTACCACTTGGTGAAATTGCTTCAAAATGAAACCCTAGCTCATGTAAGCTCTTTATAATAATCATGTGATCCTCATCCCAAGAAAATACCTCATCTCTTTGAGAAACCCTAGTTGGAAGAGCTGCATTGATTAGGGTTGACCAGAGGTCACAACCCTAATCCAGAGGAACTTGAGGATGAATTCTGAAACCCTTGATGATGATAGAACCATGATGATGGTGATATATCCTTGCAGATAAGATGATGCTCAAGACCTTTGAAGGATCAAGAAACCCTAATTGGAGCCCATACCCTCAGATGGTTGATGATCAATTCATAGAGACCCTCAGGCTTGAATCACCTAACTTCCCCATCTTTTGAAAAGACTTTGGAGGATGACCTTCTCATTTTCATATGAGATGCAAAATGAAATTCCTAATGCCCTAAAACATGAAATGCAATGCCCCAAACTAGTCTCAAGAAGAGGAGGGCAAATTTTGAGGTGTTACACCATGCTGAAGTGAGGATCCACTTGGAGCTTCGGGGTTGGTCGAATATTGTTTCTTGGATCATGCCCGACGAGCATTCTAAAGTCAACTACACGGCTTAGAGAGGCGTGACATTAGTGGAATTGGACGATGCAGTCAAGTACGACTGGGTAGACGCATAAATTGTGGGTACCTCGTCCATTTTAAGTATTTAAGCGGAAATATATGTTGCTTGTATCATGGTCGACGACCCTCTAGAATGGTAGGCTATTTCTGCAGGTATAGAGAAGAAGATATGCAACTTTTTCCACAATTATGCGGTCTTGCTTTATAAGTGCATGTTCACAAGGATAGAACTACGATTTCCCTTTTCTGTTTTTAAGGTAGCCGTCTTGAAGCATTTGAAGGTTGCCCATTCCCAGCTTCATTCGGGGGCTGGGGCGTACATGAAGGAGTTCTAGTTTTGTACCGAGTATAAGTCTTGAAAGTCTTCCCTCGAGCTGTTATTTAATCTATTTTACACAGTGCACACCTCCCAGGTGTAGCGGGGTATTCATTACCTTTAGATTTATTGACTAAATCAAAAGTAAATCATACAATTCGAGTCGCCACCGCACATCTATTTATCCAAAGGAAAGGTTAGAAAACGAACAAAAACCGAGAAGTTTTATCAAATCAAAAACTAATAAAAATGTCAGAGATCTGGGTAAGGGGGTTGGTTATGCAATGGGAAGGTTTTAAGCACCCAAAACATCCTTAGTACTCTAAGGGAGCCCTTTTTGCAAGTGTGTATTGTAGGTTGGTATTTGAAAAGATTTGTGCAAACAAGATTGGGGAGGGATGAGAAAAGAATATACATATTATTTACAACTTTGTTGTTTGAATGGATGAACCCATTGCCTACGTACCATCACAAAGGTATGATCAAAACCTCGTAGTTCGGGGTTAAAATCTCAAAATATTGGTGAATTGATTTGATCAAAAGCCTTAAGGTCTTTTGTTATCAAAGGGAGAAAACTCAACCTAAACCGACAATCCACCATGTGAGGAGAGCTTCAACATACTAGTGAGGGATCCACCCTATAATAAGTATGGAAGACTTATAGTCCAATCACTAAGGATAAGGTGAGGTTTACATCAACCACTATGATAACTCAAACCTATGGATAATGTTTATGAAAAAAAGTTTTAACAAAGGTGGCCATTGGAACCACAAAAAAAACTTGAGTGAGTTGTATTTACAAATTAGAAGTATTCACAAAATGAAGTCAAAGTTGACTTAAGGTTCATTCAAAATAAGTATTAATGAAAAGAGTTTGAAAAATCAAAGGTATATGGCCAAGGTTTCTAGTTTTGAAAACAATGTCAATGTTTGCACAAAAATGAGTTTGACTTGGGTTAGAATGGAGAGAAGAAGAGAAGGGCTAGTCCTAAACATGCAAAGATGAGAGAAGAGATAAAACCCTTGGAGTTCCTTTTCTTGAGATCATAAAGATGATCCAAGATGCTCTTTTCCTTTGGACTTAGCAATTAACTCAAGCAATCAAACAAATATTCAATTAAGCTCCTAGGATCTCCATTTGGCTTGTCTCTTCTTAACTTGGCTATTCATGACAATGGTCCTTCTTACTATCTCAAGTTTGGAATACCTATCACACAAGAGCAAACAATCAAAAGGTTCACAATATAATAAGAGAAATGGACAAAGAATGAGTTTAGAATAGGGGTCCTTGGAAGTCAACTTTCAAGATTTAGCATTCTAAAGGCATGAGGCCTAGTTGCTCTTCAACAAATTTAGCATTCTAAAGGCATGAGGCCTAGTTGCTCTTGAACTCCATTAAGCATAGGTAAGGTCCTAATTCTAAGTCCTTTCTCCTTTTTGCATTGGTTCACACAAACAAAGACAAAACAAGCACAAAGCAACCATATATTTATATACAATAATGAGCTCAAGTGAGCAAAAGGAAAATGGCATAAACATAAAATATGAGCTCAAGTGAGCAAAAGGAAAATGGCATAAACATAAAATATGAGCTCAAGTGAGCAAAAGGAAAAGGCAATATTAATAAATGAGTGAGAAATTAAATTGCATTAAAGTAAATTGCAAGAAATTAAATGCTTGAATTAAAAGTTAGTAATTAGTAGTTGGTGTTAGTGTGTCATAAGACAATTTAGCGCTATGTTAAGCACTCGTAAGTGGACTAATGTAGTAGTCACACCTAGCTGAGGCCGGTCAATAAAACTATAGGCAAATAAACACAAGTTAGAGATCATGACTAGTAAGCCAAGCTCCTATAACTTGTCATGCCAAAAGAAAAGAAGGAAGGTCTTGTATGGATTTTAGGTTTTTTGCTTGACCAAGAAGCAACCTATCTTGGACACAAAGCAACTCACTTGATCTTTGATCAAATTGAGTTTGATTTGGATCAAAGAAGGTTAAGCCTCTCATATGTCTAGACTAACCACAAATCATTAACTCATTGGCCAAAAGAAAAAGAAGAAGAAAAGAGATGAAGATGAAATGGACAAAATGAGAATTCAAATGACATATTCAAAATACAATGGTCAAAATATGAATGAAATCAACATCAACCAATGGTAAACAGAAGAGAGATGAATATTAGAAGTCAATAAAGGTCAAACATATTTTTGGTATTTTTTGGAATTAAAATAATACATAAAATAAAATGAACAAAGTATGGTCAAACTTCAAATTCAATTCAAATCAACTTGAATAAGTCCAATTGAATCATCATAAGTCTAACATGGTCAAACAAAGTTTGACAAATTCTCTCAATATTTTTTGAAAATAGAAACTATTTTAAAACAATTAAAAACAAAGAAAAATAACACAAATGAATTGAAATCTCAAATAAATCTCAAATCAATTAAGAAATTGATGAGAATATTTTTCATAGACTTATCATCATCCATATGTGTTAAGAAAATATTTTTTTTGGAATTTTTGGATATCAAAAAGTATTTAAAATGAATTAAAAACTATTAAAAACAAAATAATTCACAAAAAATATTAAATGGAATCACAAAAATAATTAAAAATCAGATTATGAAACTAGATTTTTCAAGAAAAATTTTAGTGTTTGTCTTATATTTTTGTGATTCCAAATAAAATAGTTATGAATTTTTGAAAATAAATGGAATAAAAGAAAAATAAAACAGAAATTAGAAAATATGAAAAATCAGGGAGCGCTGGATGGAACTCATTAATTGACGTGGACAATCTAATGGTCTAGAAGCGCGCTTCCACGGTAGGCATCAGTCAAACGCGTGACACAATGGATTTAAAAAAGTAAACACAATGCACGGCTGAGATTATAACACGCATATGAGATTCAATGGACACAAGGCATCCATGTGGGGACGATGGTGGAAACCACCGTCTTCTTCGGTGGACTAACTGATTCCGGCCACCAGTTGCAGGTTTTCAAACCTCAACCAAAATGCACGAGCCTTATACCAAAATGAAGCTGGGGTGATGTACGTCACCCCTTTAACCTTGTATTATGCTCAAAGTTTCTATGGAAGGAGAAATATGAGCTTGAAAATCCAGGTGTGAAAACTGAAATGCTTCAATTCACCAAATCAAAGCCACCATTGGCTTGCCTCTCACACGAGGACTTCCGAAAACCAAATGAACACAAGCAAATCACATTGTATGAGGAGATTTAGATCAAAACAGTTTGAGCATCTACCTTTGAAGAGCGGCTTTGTGCAGCACGATCCACTCAATCTTTTGCTTCCAACTTGATCTTGAGGTGTGATATGAATGCAAGGCTAAGGAATAAGTCTTGAAGATCAACTGATTTTGTTGAAATTCAAGCTTGAATTGAGAAAAATAAAATCAGAATTCCTTTCGTATGGTTGGGTTTCCAATTCAGCAGAGCTTTAGGTAGCCTTAAGGTTGCATTTGAATGAGGCATGACAATGTATTTATAGCTGAACTGCAAGCAAGCAAGTGTAGAATCCGTGTGCATGAAGCTTTGGGTCCTCCATGCATGGGCCTGTACAGGCGCATGTGAGGCCCAAAAGCAAGTGCAAATGCAAGATGATATCATTCCAAATTGAAATGGACCTGCAATTTGAATTGCAATTGCTTGTGCATGAAGATTCCATGTGAATTTCATATTTGGTCACAAATGTTCCCCTCTTCGAAAGTCCCATATAGAAAATCCAAACTTAGGCATGTGATTAATGGTTGGAAAGGTCTTGACATAAGGAAAAAGAGCTATGTTGGACAGAAATCCATTTGGAGTTTGGAAAATTGTGAAAACTGATCATGAAGTTTGAGGTACAAAACATGCCTTTGAGAAATTTGCCAAAAGTTGCCAACTTCAAGCCCTTATGTTTCAATGATTCAAGCCTCAAATGGAAAAACCTCCAACATTAAAGTTGTATATATTTTTAAGATGATCAATTTAGGCTTAAATTTTTCATCATTTGGATTTTTTATGAGAAAGTCATGGGCAGTTGAAGTTGGACTTTTTCAAGATTCAATGGTTTTGGTCCAAAGTGACCTATAATGTTTTGTATTATCACATGTGTTTCTTTTAGGATTATGAAATTTTGTCCTACATAACATTTGAATTAGACACCTTAAGATTTCCAATGCACTTGGTCTCACCTCAAAATCATAAAAAATGAAGAAGTTGGGTCCTTGGGATGTTGACCCAAAATTAGGGTTTCAATCAAAATACCGGCAAAGTGCGTCTTTAAAATAAATGAAGATCGCAGGGTCGGACCACAGGACGGGAGACCGGAACAAAACACCTGCTTATGCAAATGATGCATGAAGTGTTTATGCATATGCTTGTTTTTCTTCAAAGAAACTCGAGAGTTTTATTTGCAAACTTTGAAATATTTAAGCATTTTGATCTTATATGAGAATATCTCATCAGATATATCAGGTGAAAATTTTTTCCCGGTTTTTTGATGTTTGAGAATTTTTGCAAATAAACTCCTTTGAGTTCCTTGAAAATTTTCTTTTTTCTGATGATATGGATGCAGATGAATGCATGAATGCATGAATGCAACAATCACACTCAAGGATCAAGCAAAGCACACCAAACAAAGGTCGTGGGAAAGCTCTATGTATCCCTAATATCAATCATCCATTTTGGTGGATTTAGGTTTTCACCTTATCAATACCCAAGTTCCATTGATATTAACGGTACATGAACCGGTTCAGACATTCTTAATATCAACCAGCCGCTTTGGTGGATTTTAGGTTTTACACCTGATCCGGGATCCATTGATATTAACAATGTTTGAACGACTCAACCACGAATCACGGGTTTGTTGAGAGTCACGAGCATGAAGTCTCGGTTGAGAACCACCCAAAGGGAGTGTACTAGGGTTTAAACCTGCCAGACATGTTCTATCAGAGGTTCCCATAATCATCGTTCCATCTTTCGAATATTATCGGAGGAACGAATACTCGTATTCCAAGAATATTCTCAAGAGAAACTCTTATGAGTGTAGCATCGCGTAACAATCGTATCAGAACTGACATCTGAACGACCTCCGCACTACGGTCCTAAAAATAGGCCCAGATGGGTTTGGTAAACTAAGGTCCTTGGCTTCTGCGGAACATGATTGAAAGAATAATGCCTAACCACAAATAACTTGTGTGACATTATTAATTCAACATGACCTCCACCAAGTGAATGGACTCGCAAGTCAACTGGCTAAGGAATACTCCACACCAATCGACAAGACTATGCCATTCTCCTATCCTAGAGTGCACTCGAGTTCGGGTACAGAACTCATCTCACAGATCACCAAAGCAAACAGCAATTGTATATCAAGCAATTCACACATTACAATCAATACAGTGATCCCAAATTGTACAAAAATATGTCAAATAACAAATGACAATATATATCACAACAAGGGTGAAAAGTAGGCAATACAACCAGAGATTCTGGGTTCGATCCCCAGCAGAGTCGCCACTTTTCTGTAGCGGTGTATTCGTCGCTATATGATCTATCGATTAAACCATAAGCAAGGGATACAATGAAATTTCGAGTCGCCACCGCACTTTTATTTATCCAAAGGACTGGCTAAAAAGCGAACAAAAGCCTAAGAAGTTTTACACGTAGAAAACTAATAAAAGATCAGAGAGTCTGGGTAAGGGGTAAATTACGCAATGGGAAGGTGTTAGGCACCCACTACGTCCTAGGTACTCCTAGGGAGCCCTTTTCACACTTGTTGTAAAAGATTGTTATTTGTTATGACATAAAGATTGTGCAAACATGATTGGGATGATGAGAAAAGAATATACAATTTTTTATCGGGTTTGAACGGATGAACCCGCTGCCTACGTACCTTCCATCAAAGGTAAGGATCAAAACGCCGTAGTTCGGCTAAAAGATTTCCGAAAGTTGGTGGATTCAGTTTTAGACAATAGCACTGAGGCTTTTCATTATCAATGGGAGAACACTCGACCAAAAACAACATCCACCATGCGAGGATAGCTTCGACGTACTAGAGGGGTTAGCCCTGTTTTCAGTACGGAAGTCTTACTGTCGACTCACTAAGGATAGGCAAGATTTACATCAACCACAATGATAATTGAAGCCTATGGCTAATGCATGAAAAGATTAACAATGGACAAAGCCAAAACAAGTGAATGAGTGAAGTTAATTGATTGTGATTATGAAAATGGAGTCAAAGTATGATTAAGATTGATTTAAGGAAGTATTATGAAATGGAGTTTGAAAAAGAAGTCAAGGACTTGGGGTCCAGGTTTTTAGTTAGAAAAGCGTGAAGATGTTTGCACAATATCTATGTCAAGTTTGAAATCAAAGTGTGAAAAGGTTTATGACATAATGGATGAATGGATGGGTATGGATAGTAAAACTTCTTAGAAGGTTCACTTCTTGAAATCATATGGGAGATGACTCAAGTGTGTCCTTTGGAATGGGCAATGGATAATAACAAACAAACAAGAAAGTCAGCAAAAGCGGATATCGGATGCCAATCACTGGGCTTATACCAATCTCCTAAAATAAAACTGGATATCAGATGCCACTCAATGGTCTTACACTAATCTCCTCAAACAAAGAAATAAAAGGTGGATACCGGATACCAATAGATGGATTTACACCAGTCTCCTAAAACAGAAATGGATATCAGATGCCACTCAATGGACTTACACTAATCTCCTAAAACAAAATGAAACTTGGATACCGGATGCCAATCTGTCTGGGCTTACACCAATATCCAACATATGATCATAGGAAAGCAAATGCCAACTTGCAGGGACTTACAGTTGCATCCTCACATACAAAGAAAAACAAAACATGGAGGTCAGATGCCAATCTGTCTGGGCTTACTCTAACCTCCACAGTATGGTCCTAGGAATACAAATGCCAACTTGCAGGGACTTACAGTTGTATCCTCACATACAAGAACAAAAGCAACAATGATCATAGGACAGCAAATGCCAGCTTACAGGGACTTACAATTGCAACCTCACATACAATCAAATAAATGCATCAGGCAAAGATAAGATGAGTGGCCAAGGTGATGGTCTTATACTCACTTCCATATCATAGGAGCAATGGCCAATGAATGGTCTTACAATTGTCCTCAATGGGTAAGCAACAATGACAATATCGCAAAGACAAATGAGATGATTATGCATTAATGAGCAATTAATGATGATAAATGCATAGAGCATACAAGCAAGCATGTGCATATGAAGCAATCAATCAATCAATCAATATCAAACAGCACACTCTATAGCCAAACAAGGAGGCTCACACAAGAGGGTTAGGCACTGAGGCCAACTGGAATAGGGTAAAAAGTTGCTCTTAACCTTGCCATTGAGAGGCTAAGGTGAAGCAGATGAAAGGAGATGAGGGGTGTGCCTCATTGCTCTTATCCCTGATCAGGGAGAGCATATCAGAAAGTGTGGGAGTTCAGAAAGTAGGAACTCTTTCCACATTATTGACTCGATTGATCTTGGGTTTTGATCTCAATGCTACAACCATGTAATGGGAGCAATGAGAAGACTCACTGAATAGTAGGGGATAGGCTACTTACCCCTTTGATCTACCAATTGCCTTACTTGAAGGACTTTTCCTGCTTGGGACAAAATTTAAACACACACAAGCATTGCCTCTTAAGGAGGACTTCAGACAGTTTGCCCGGCCAAATAACAGGCCGGGTCTCCAGACTACATGAAGAAAGAGGGATTACCTCAAAGCGAATTGCTAAATAGCAAAGCAAAGCAAGTTCAAAGAACTTAAGCAACTAAGTGGTACCTGAAATAGTCAAACAAATCAGTACACAGTTCAACAGTTTAAAGCAAAAGGAAAGGAATCAATAGTCAACACAGAGGGACAAGTGTGCAAAGCACAAGACTCAAATCATATGAGTCCAACCACCTACAAAACAAAGGTTAGCACATGATAAACAGATAAACCCAATCAACTTGCAAAAGTTTCCTTGAAGCACTTGTGGCTTAACCTGAAACATGAACTCAATCATAAGCCAAAAGGACCACTAGGACTAGCCTAGGGTCAAAAATAAATGAGAAAGTCAAAACAGCAAATGAAAGTCAACCAAAATCAAGTTTAAACATTCAAGAAGCAAACTCAATTGGTCCCACATGCATATCATTCATCATCATGATTTCATAGACAAAAGAAGGCAAAACATGGCAAATTGGTGCACATAGAAGTCAACAGAAAGACTTTGCTCAAAACCAAACATAAACATTTCCAAAAATTATGAAATAATTCAGGGTCAATCACAATCCATAATATGGCATACATATAAAATTTCAGCTCATTTGGATCATGGGAAGATGGTCAATGAAAATCAGGAAGTCAACACATTTTCAAGTATGCACCAAGAAGTCAACAAATCATGTGTCATCTTCAAAAAATCATAACAAAATGAAAACAGATGAGAAATGAATGGGATCAACACCAATGCAAAGCTCAAGATGTCTAGTATGCACATGTAAAATTTCATGATCATCCAATAAGATATGAGAATTTCACAAAGGAAATGGCAAGATGTATCACACAAGGTCAACATTTTGGTCAAACAGGGGATAAAATCTCAAACAATTAAGAAATGGTATGATTAATTCCAGGAAAATTCACACATAAACTAGACATATGAAAGATGGTTCATGCAAAATTTCACATTAATTGGAGGTCAGGAAGCATGTCAACAAAAATCATGAAATAGCATAACATTGGTGTGACACAAATTGTCACACCCTACTTCAAAAAATTATATCTCACAAACCACATATGATAAATGCACAAACTCTACATCAAAACAAACATGAATGAGTGTAGATTGACCACAAAAAATTTCAGGGGCATTGGATACATCATCACAATTTCACAATGGTTTTGGCAAAAGGTGTAAAATATGCATACATGTCAAGAAACCTAATACCATTTAAAATCCAGCCAACCAAAAATTCAGCAAAAATCATGATAAAATAGTAGACATTCAACAGGTCATAATGCAAAAAATCCCATGATTTTTGGAGTTGAAATGAATGAGAAATGGATTTTGGAAGATGATGAACAAATGGGAACAAACATGAACAAAGAACATGGATTAATGGTCAAACAAGTTGACTGCATGGCATTTTAGTAATTAAGCGTATCACTTATCAAAACGCACAGTTTTAGCCAAAGAAACCAAATAATTTGATTGGTTGTTATGGAAAGGAACAGTAGCCGAACCACATGCACACGCGAAACAGGGTTTTCTGGGAAATTTTTTAGGGTTTAACGTACAGTGTTAGGGTTCTTGAAAACTACAGTAAGCTTCACCATCAACATTCAAACGAAAAAATCAACACACCCAGAAATTGGAAACAAGCACACTATTCTCATCAGCGAACCAAGCACAAGCATAATATGACATTCAATTTCTACAAATCAAACTATTAAAAGAGCATCGAGTCAAAACAAGTATGAACACGAAACTTACAAAGCAGATTTCTCACTCAATGCATAACCATTTCACACGAAACAAGTTGCAGTGGATTCAGCAGTTAAAGACCTATCTAAAGCATGGCACAATTTGGTAAATAGAGAAGGTCGAGCACTTACTTGAATTTGAAGCAAATGGAGAATCAGGTGTTCTTTGAAGGATGCAAGCTCAAACAGAAGTTCACCAAGCTTTGGAATGATGGATACTTGAAGGAAATGAGCTCAGCAAGGCTTGAAAACTTCCAAAACTCGATTCACCATTGTTGGTCCTTTGAAAAACAGAGCTCAATAATGGACTTCCAGCTGGGATTTTATGGTTGCAAAGGGCTCACAAAGATGGCTAGAGCATGGAACAATGAAAGAGTCCTCGAGTTCTTTGAAGCCTTGGCCAGAAATTCCAAATCGTGCCAATTCCAAAATGAGAGAATGAAAGTGTTTTCTGTGCTTGGAGGCTGTGGCTTGCTCTCTAGGGTTGGAAATGAACAGAAAATAAGGTTAAATACCTCTGTTTAAGGTTGCCTTATTAAGAACTAAACACAGTTTGAATAAATGGTAAGTTTTGCTAATTAGTGGTTTTGGTTCACATGTGGAGGTGTAGTGGCTGGTGCACGAATTTGGGCTTCAAAACAGGCTGCAAATGACCCTTATATTTGCTGTTTTATGTCTGCTCATGAAGTGCTAAGCTTGTTTTACTTTAATGAAGCCATATTGCTAATTTTGCACCTTTGGCCAAAATGGTGGTATGATAGTAGCATGAGCACGAATTTGGGCTTGGAACATGTTGCAAATAGCCTTCCAAACAATTCCCAATTGGCCAAATGTGCTGAAAACCTTTAATTTGAAAAGTCAACTTTTGGTCAAACTTGAATTTAAATGAAACAAGTCCAAAATTGCCATTTTGTATGGTGAGGTTTTGATGGATGAAATTTATATTTTAGGAAAGAGGAGATGAAATGTGGTTTGTAGGAAAAAACCCCATCAAATTTGGCCTTATGGTTCATGAGATATGGCTCTTTGAAGTTCACAAATTTTTGAAATTGAATTGATCATATCTTGACAACCATGCATGGGATTTGAGAGTTCTTGGACTTTTTGGAAATGGGAGAACAAGATCTTCAACTTTTATGTTGGGCAAAAATTCATTTGGAGCTTGTATCATGATGTAAGTTTAAGATCAAGAAGTTTCCATTTTTGGCAGTTGAAATTACAGGTCCACTTTCTATTTTGGGAAATTTCTGATTGACTTCAAATTCTTCCATGATGAGGTTTGGCATGATACATGAGGCTTGTATGGACATGAATGAACTCCTTCAAATCAATTCTATCCATCAAATCACTGATTAAATCCACAGTTGACCAAGTTTGACTTCCTGTTGACTTTTCTAGGGTTTTGCATGATTGAACCACTTCTGATGAATTCCAAACCCTAATTACTTGAGAACTTGATTCCACATGATGTCCCAAGTTATATGAACTCTTGATTATTGATCATGGTGCCCAAATTTTGCAAGAATGGCCACCATCCATTGCTTTGACGGACTGTTGACTGTCTTTGACCTAATTGCTGATGATTGCTTCAACTGCAAGCAACAAGGTTAGACTGACAATATTTTTGTACTTTTTGGTTAGTAAACATATGAAAAAGCAAAGATATACAAATGCAAAACATGCTTGGTGATCAAGAACCAACTCATAAGGCAATCTACCCACTAGGAGGGAAGCTAGGCATGCAATGATCCTTGAGGCCATGATATGATATGATATGGGCCATGAGGGATCTTAGGGCCAAAATTGGGGTCTTACAGATGCCCCTATTTAAGGTCATTCTAGCCGGAGAAGTGAAGTTTAGAAATCTTCATCTCGACGCGGTAGAATGGGCTTAAATAACAATAATGAGACAAATTTTGGTCCCTAAGAGACCTCATGATGCAAATGTATGCATGCAAAAGACACAAATTCTGTGGGGAAAATGATTCACACAGAATAAAAGACGATCCCTCGGAGTAACACACTCACCAGGAACAGAGACTCTAACAAGACTCTAGTTGGGGATAAACAAAACTGACACAGCGTGAACAAGACACGACTCTGATTAAGAAATAACAGAAAACAGACTGGAGAACTCACTGGGGAGTGAAGGACTCACACTGGGGAAAAGAATTCCAAAGGAAAATAAATCCATTGGAGAGACACAAGCTGACTCCTGGGGAGAAGCAACAGAAAACTTCACTGAGGAAGCACCAAAGAAATGAGGTGTTACCGGGTATAAGGGTAACAAAAAAACAGGAAGGAACACCAGGGATACCGGGTTGTAGGTATGTAACAGGTGACCGACCAAAGACGTGAATTGGTGTGTGTTCCAAAACACTCATCATCCTGAAGAGAGCGAAAGCAAACTTGGTTATAGGATGGATACTTGATTCTGTAAAGAATGCAAATCTTACTCAGTTGGGGAAACAAACAAAGTGTTCGACAAAAGAGCGCATGAGATATATTATCTATAGCCGTCAAAACGTAGATAATGTACTCGCATGGAAAGTTATCCTGAACCGGGTTGTAGGTTGTTTATAGGATAAGATCCGAAATCGTGAATTGGTTTGTGTTCCAAGACACTCATCACCCTGAAGAAAGCTAGAACAGCAGACTTGTTTAAGGATGGACAAAAAAACGTGAATTGGTGTGTGTTCCAAAACACTCATCACCCTGAAGAAAGCTAGAACAACAGACTTGTTTAAGGATGGACAAAAAACGTGAATTGGTGTGTGTTCCAAAACACTCATCACCCTGAAGAAAGCTAGAACAGCAGACTTGTTTAAAGGATGGACAAAAAAGCGTGAATTGGTGTGTGTTCCAAAACACTCATCACCCTGAAGAAAGCTAGAACAGTAGACTTGTTTAAGGATGGACAAAAAAACGTGAATTGGTGTGTGTTCCAAAACACTCATCACCCTGAAGAAAGCTAGAACAGCAGACTTGTTTAAGGATGAACAAAAAAACGTGAATTGGTGTGTGTTCCAAAACACTCATCACCCCGAAGAAAGCTAGAACAGCAGACTTGTTTAAGGATGGACAAAAAAGCGTGAATTGGTGTGTGTTCCAAAACACTCATCACCCTGAAGAAAGCTAGAACAGCAGACTTGTTTAAGGATGGACAAAAAACGTGAATTGGTGTGTGTTCCAAAACACTCATCACCCTGAAGAAAGCTAGAACAGCAGACTTGTTTAAGGATGGACAAAAAAGCGTGAATTGGTGTGTGTTCCAAAACACTTATCACCCTGAAGAAAGCTAGAACAGCAGACTTGTTTATAGGATGGACAAAAAAACGTGAATTGGTGTGTGTTCCAAAACACTCATCACCCTGAAGAAAGCTAGAACAGCAGACTTGTTTATAGGATGGACAAAAAAAGCGTGAATTGGTGTGTGTTCCAAAACACTCATCACCCTGAAGAAAGCTAGAACAGCAGACTTGTTTAAAGGATGGACATTCGATTCCACAAGGAATACGAATCTTACTCAACTGGGGACACAAACCCAAAGAGTGCATGAGATATAATATCCATTACCGGCAGACCGTGGATAAGAATACTCGCATGAGATATATTATCTATTACCGTCAGAACGTAGATAATAAACTCGCATGGTAAGAAACACCAGAGATACCGGTTACTGGGTATATAATAGGTGATCTACCGAAAACGTGAATTGGTATATATGCCAAAACACACATCATCCAAAACACAAACTGGTTAAAGGATGGATATTCGATTCTACAAAGGATACGAATCTTGCTCAGTTGGGGAAAATCAACAAAGGATTCCAACTAAAGAGCGCATGAGATATATTATTCATTACCGGCAGACCGTGAATAATATACTCGCATGGTAAGAAACACCAGGGATACCGGTTACTGGGTATATAATAGGTGATCTACCGAAACGTGAATTGGATTTCACTTCCAAAACACTCATCATCCGAAAGGAGGGCTTGAAAAAGCAAATCGACTTATAGGATGGGCATTCGAATCCACAACGGGAAAACGAATCTTACTCAACTGGGGACACAAACCCAAAGAGTGCATGAGATATAATATCCATTACCGGCAGACCGTGAATAATATACTCGCATGGTAAGAAACACCAGAGATACCGGTTACTGGGTATATAATAGGTGATCTACCGAAACGTGAATTGGATTTCACTTCCAAAACACTCATCATCCAAAACACAAACTGGTTAAAGGATGGATATTCGATTCTACAAAGAATACGAATCTTGCTCAGCTGGGAAAATCAACAAAGGATTCCAACTAAAGAGCGCATGAGATATATTATTCATTACCGGCAGACCGTGAATAATACACTCGCAAGGAAGATTATCCTGAACCGGTTACTGGGTTGTTTATAGGATAAAATCCGAAAAGAAAGGCATCGGGATACCAAACTAGGTATATAATGATGGCCAATCAAAAGGAGCAACAGACATTACCAACAAAAGGGTAAATGAAAGGCGATCTGCTGAGGATAATTTGCAAGCATCCGGCAATTATCTACAGGGACTAGCTGGGGATACATTGGTATACAACCAATGATCTGGGGAACAAATCACTAGCAAACGGTGAAAGGACCCACTGGGGATAAAATTGCTAGCATACGACAATTATCCACAAAAGACTTGCTAGGGATATAAGTGCTGATCTGAGCAACTTATCCAAGCAAAGGAAAATCAACATCAAGGACTAGATGAAGATAACCACAAGATTAGGGTTTACATCTACCGAATACGGGGTAGAAGACCAAAAACTCCGCGTGGGGATAGAATAAATCACAAATCCGCACGGGAAACCAAAATAGGGTTTATAACAAACCACAAACTGCTGAAGAGCAGGAAAATAGGATTTACAACTACCGGTATGAGGTAGAAAACCAAAAACTCTGGCTGGAGAATAAAAGGTGTATAACCACAAATTCTGTTAAGAAAGCCAGGAAGAATAGGACTTATAACTACCGGTATGAGGGTAGAGGCCCAAAAAGATTCCGCTGGGGAACAACCCACTGGGAAGCACAAGACATTTGACAAATAGTCAATTCGGGAATGATCCGAAAAGACGGACTGAATCAAGACATGTCCTAATGAGGATGTAACTCCAATAGGAAAATCCATCCCAATATATGTGTTGGGAGGAAACGGAAGAAACCGTCATCCACGAGGATATATCTCAGTGGGGAACTGCAGAAGGAAAGACAACATTTTCTGCTTATGGGGCTGACTCTATATGGAGAGATTTATAACACCCGACATCTGCTTGGGGAGATCTGTAAAGAGATCTATATCACCATAGCAGGAGACACGACAAACAAAAGATATATGGCGAGAAATGCGACATGAATATCTGAATGTTTTATGAATATGCATGAATATGCGTGATTTATGTTTGATGAATGTTGACAAAACAGACAATTCTAACACAACCAGGTTCAGGAACCAAACGTCCGGTATTATACTTCCAGGGGGACAACCAGCTGGAGAGCCAATCTGCGGAGATCTATATGCTGTAAAGCAAAGATCTGCAGGTACTGCTGAAGAAGCAGCGAGTCGGAGATATCAGGAAACGACCCAATCAGGGTACAGAAAGTCACAACGGGCAAAAACAGCCACCAAGACAAGTCTGTAGGGGAACAAGAGAAGTCCCAAAGATATCTGCGGGGGATCCCAGTGTTAACTGAGAAACAAAAAGTGCATTGGCACGAACTGCTGTAGAAGCAAACTCCACATAACTCCACTGGGGAACAACCCACTGAGGGAGAATGATATCATCCAAATAGAATCTAACTGCATAAGCAACTCTATTGGGGAAAACTGTCGGCTATTCTCTTGGGGAACAAACCACTGAGGGAGGACAGATCAAACAAGTAGATTCTGCAACAGACCACTCCACTTGGGGAGAATACACAACCAACTGATCACAACAAGTAGATTCTGCAATATAAGCCACTCTACTGGGGATCACAAACAGTCAGGAAATTAATCCGTTCTCTGGAGGCCAAAGCCATCATCCGACTATACTGAGGATTGAAGGAGTATTCAACGGGCGAAACTGCCACAACAAACACTCTGCAGACTATGCTGAGGAAAAGATGGATGAAATATACTGGGATATCAACCCAATCAACCACTGAATAGGAAAATAAATCCTACTCTGCTGAGGAGAGAAACTCTGATGGAGAGATAGCAACAATTCCGCAGACGACTTCGCCGGGGAAAAGGTAAAGTACCGGGTATCAAACCGCTGACTTACCGGGTCTTCAAAAGAAAGCGATCGTGCTGAGGAAACAGACAATTCCGCTGGCAACTACGCTGGGAAGAGTGATAACAACTCTACTCGCAAATCCGATGGGGATATCAATAACAGCTCTACTCATGACTGTGTTGAGGAGACAGATAAAGTCTGGGGCAGGCGACCCACTGAGAAAGTGACGGGGCACCAGGATGACAAACCATCAACCGCCGAAACTTCTATAAGGAAACACCCATGCTGGGGAAAACTGCTGCTGGAGAAAATGAAGTCTTCAACAACACTCTGCCTGCGACTGTACTGGGGAACAACCCCAACAACAACTCTGTTTGAGGAACAACCTCAACAAAGATCTGAAGAAAGAAGATACAACCAAACCAGGAATATGAACAAATGTCTTACCTGTTGGAAATCATGCCACCCTCGGGAGAGCACTGAGATATTCTTGAGTATCCTTTCAATCTTGTGAATGTTCACTTTGTTTAAAACAAAAAATTTTGAAAGATTTGATTTGTTTAAAACAATGACATTTTATCAATTTAAAACATGCAAAACATTTGTTGAATTGAAACAAATAAGAGTGCAAATAATTGGATAAAAAGCTCAAATTGATTTGATGGAATGGTAGCCTGCAAATGGCAAGACTCCATAGATCTGTACAAATTTGAAATCAGTGATATATATTGGAAGAGGGCTACATTGAACATAATGATCCTTTCTCTACCAATTTGAATCTCGATGTATCCGAAGCTTCAGTTGACGACGAATCGAGAATCTTCTGACGAAATGACGACTGATGAACAGAAAGTCTTGTCAGGATGCAGTTACTTGCCGAATCCCTAATTTTTGCCTAGATTGCCCCAGGGTGAGGTACTCAATCTAGCGGGATGCAAATATTCTCTTTTTTCCAAGTCTCTAATTTTTGCCTGGATTACCCTTGCGGGTTCTCCACCGAGACGCTCATTTTTGCCTAAGCCGCCCTTTCGGGTTTTCAACTTAGCGAGCTATTCTGTTTTTCCATTCTTTTTTCATTTGCATATACTTTTTTTTTCTAGGCAAAGTATCTCTTAACTGCATCTGAATTCACAGGACGAGTGAAATCCTCCCCATCCATTGTTGTAAGCATCAAAGCACCGCCTGAAAAGGCTCTCTTAACAACATATGGACCCTCGTAGTTTGGAGTCCACTTGCCCCTGGAATCGGGCGCGAAAGACAAAACTTTCTTGAGCACGAGGTCACCTTCTCGGAACACACGAGGCTTGACCTTCTTGTCGAATGCTTTCTTCATTCTCTGCTGATATAACTGACCATGACACATGGCAGTCAATCGCTTCTCTTCGATCAAATTCAGTTGGTCATAACGACTCTGAATTCATTCAACATCAGTCAACTAGGGACTTGAGGGTATAATTTTTCCTTTTTCCTTCGGAAAAATTTTGAAATTTTTTTCCTGATTTTTGATTTTTTCATTCTTTTTCACCCTCCTCGCTTTTTTTTTTTTTTTTTTTTTTTTTTTTTTTTGATTGATTGCATTTGCAATGCCCCAGTTTGACTGTTTTGCTGATTCTCATGATACAGCTGAATGAGCTCCTTTTGGTGCTCAAGAAGGCGGGTAATCTCGTCAGGAATCCCCTTCAACATCATCTTCCTCTGCCTCAAATACAAGGAATTCAAGATTGGGAGATGGCGTTAGATCATCATGTTCAATGGGTTTAGAAATCCCTGCATAATGATTCTAGATAATAAAAAGCTTTTGAATTTTAAACAAGCAAATCATTTATGCAGATGAAAAATGTTGTTTTTGTTTTTCAGGGTTTTTTGTGATCACTGATTTCATGCAAAAAAGCAAAAAGTGAAAACAAATGGAAAAATAAATGTTTGACAATGCATTAATTGAATGAAAACATCATTGTATTAAATGCTGCCAACAATGTCATCCCTTCTCCTTTTGGCATGGGAGAAGGGTTTTGAACAAAGTGAACAAATCACGCTGACTTATGAATGACCGTAGGAACATCCCCAGCGACCCAATTGTGGCAAGACACCACCAGGAATGATGAAATTGTTCAAATCTTCTGCGTCTTCTTCCAAGATAGCAACAGCCTCTTCTTCAGGTTGATCAGTATGGATGAATCATCCACTTGAATAAACCATGCTTCTTAAGTGCCCCAGAACAGTAGCCAATGCCAGCCCGGGATCTATTAACCAGGAATAAATCCATCAACAGGAATAAATCCATCAACAGGAATAAATCCATTAAAAGCACTTAGTCTGGCAAAAATCCTTTCTGAATTCACAACTCTCTTGCTCGAGATGATCCATCAATCTGGCAGAGTTGGCTCTGGTATAATACCGGCAAAGTGCGTCTTCAAAATAAATGAAGATCGCAGGGTCGGACCACAGGACGGGAGACCGGAACAAAACACCTGCTTATGCAAATGATGCATGAAGTGTTTATGCATATGCTTGTTTTTCTTCAAAGAAACTCGAGAGTTTTATTTGCAAACTTTGAAATATTTAAGCATTTTGATCTTATATGAGAATATCTCATCAGATATATCAGGTGAAAAAATTTTCCCGGTTTTTTGATGTTTGAGAATTTTTGCAAATAAACTCCTTTGAGTTCCTTGAAAATTTTCTTTTTTCTGATGATATGGATGCAGATGAATGCATGAATGCATGAATGCAACAATCACACTCAAGGATCAAGCAAAGCACACCAAACAAAGGTCGTGGGAAAGCTCTATGTATCCCTAATATCAATCATCCATTTTGGTGGATTTAGGTTTTCACCTTATCAATACCCAAGTTCCATTGATATTAACGGTACATGAACCGGTTCAGACATTCTTAATATCAACCAGCCGCTTTGATGGATTTTAGGTTTTACACCTGATCCGGGATCCATTGATATTAACAATGTTTGAACGACTCAACCACGAATCACGGGTTTGTTGAGAGTCACGAGCATGAAGTCTCGGTTGAGAACCACCCAAAGGGAGTGTACTAGGGTTTAAACCTGCCAGACATGTTCTATCAGAGGTTCCCATAATCATCGTTCCATCTTTCGAATATTATCGGAGGAACGAATACTCGTATTCCAAGAATATTCTCAAGAGAAACTCTTATGAGTGTAGCATCGCGTAACAATCGTATCAGAACTGACATCTGAACGACCTCCGCACTACGGTCCTAAAAATAGGCCCAGATGGGTTTGGTAAACTAAGGTCCTTGGCTTCTGCGGAACATGATTGAAAGAATAATGCCTAACCACAAATAACTTGTGTGACATTATTAATTCAACATGACCTCCACCAAGTGAATGGACTCGCAAGTCAACTGGCTAAGGAATACTCCACACCAATCGACAAGACTATGCCATTCTCCTATCCTAGAGTGCACTCGAGTTCGGGTACAGAACTCATCTCACAGATCACCAAAGCAAACAGCAATTGTATATCAAGCAATTCACACATTACAATCAATACAGTGATCCCAAATTGTACAAAAATATGTCAAATAACAAATGACAATATATATCACAACAAGGGTGAAAAGTAGGCAATACAACCAGAGATTCTGGGTTCGATCCCCAGCAGAGTCGCCACTTTTCTGTAGCGGTGTATTCGTCGCTATATGATCTATCGATTAAACCATAAGCAAGGGATACAATGAAATTTCGAGTCGCCACCGCACTTTTATTTATCCAAAGGACTGGCTAAAAAGCGAACAAAAGCCTAAGAAGTTTTACACGTAGAAAACTAATAAAAGATCAGAGAGTCTGGGTAAGGGGTAAATTACGCAATGGGAAGGTGTTAGGCACCCACTACGTCCTAGGTACTCCTAGGGAGCCCTTTTCACACTTGTTGTAAAAGATTGTTATTTGTTATGACATAAAGATTGTGCAAACATGATTGGGATGATGAGAAAAGAATATACAATTTTTTATCGGGTTTGAACGGATGAACCCGCTGCCTACGTACCTTCCATCAAAGGTAAGGATCAAAACGCCGTAGTTCGGCTAAAAGATTTCCGAAAGTTGGTGGATTCAGTTTTAGACAATAGCACTGAGGCTTTTCATTATCAATGGGAGAACACTCGACCAAAAACAACATCCACCATGCGAGGATAGCTTCGACGTACTAGAGGGGTTAGCCCTGTTTTCAGTACGGAAGTCTTACTGTCGACTCACTAAGGATAGGCAAGATTTACATCAACCACAATGATAATTGAAGCCTATGGCTAATGCATGAAAAGATTAACAATGGACAAAGCCAAAACAAGTGAATGAGTGAAGTTAATTGATTGTGATTATGAAAATGGAGTCAAAGTATGATTAAGATTGATTTAAGGAAGTATTATGAAATGGAGTTTGAAAAAGAAGTCAAGGACTTGGGGTCCAGGTTTTTAGTTAGAAAAGCGTGAAGATGTTTGCACAATATCTATGTCAAGTTTGAAATCAAAGTGTGAAAAGGTTTAGGACATAATGGATGAATGGATGGGTATGGATAGTAAAACTTCTTAGAAGGTTCACTTCTTGAAATCATATGGGAGATGACTCAAGTGTGTCCTTTGGAATGGGCAATGGATAATAACAAACAAACAAGAAAGTCAGCAAAAGCGGATATCGGATGCCAATCACTGGGCTTATACCAATCTCCTAAAATAAAACTGGATATCAGATGCCACTCAATGGTCTTACACTAATCTCCTCAAACAAAGAAATAAAAGGTGGATACCGGATACCAATAGATGGATTTACACCAGTCTCCTAAAACAGAAATGGATATCAGATGCCACTCAATGGACTTACACTAATCTCCTAAAACAAAATGAAACTTGGATACCGGATGCCAATCTGTCTGGGCTTACACCAATATCCAACATATGATCATAGGAAAGAAAATGCCAACTGCAGGGACTTACAGTTGCATCCTCACATACAAAGAAAAACAAAACATGGAGGTCAGATGCCAATCTGTCTGGGCTTACTCTAACCTCCACAGTATGGTCCTAGGAATACAAATGCCAACTTGCAGGGACTTACAGTTGTATCCTCACATACAAGAACAAAAGCAACAATGATCATAGGACAGCAAATGCCAGCTTACAGGGACTTACAATTGCAACCTCACATACAATCAAATAAATGCATCAGGCAAAGATAAGATGAGTGGCCAAGGTGATGGTCTTATACTCACTTCCATATCATAGGAGCAATGGCCAATGAATGGTCTTACAATTGTCCTCAATGGGTAAGCAACAATGACAATATCGCAAAGACAAATGAGATGATTATGCATTAATGAGCAATTAATGATGATAAATGCATAGAGCATACAAGCAAGCATGTGCATATGAAGCAATCAATCAATCAATCAATATCAAACAGCACACTCTATAGCCAAACAAGGAGGCTCACACAAGAGGGTTAGGCACTGAGGCCAACTGGAATAGGGTAAAAAGTTGCTCTTAACCTTGCCATTGAGAGGCTAAGGTGAAGCAGATGAAAGGAGATGAGGGGTGTGCCTCATTGCTCTTATCCCTGATCAGGGAGAGCATATCAGAAAGTGTGGGAGTTCAGAAAGTAGGAACTCTTTCCACATTATTGACTCGATTGATCTTGGGTTTTGATCTCAATGCTACAACCATGTAATGGGAGCAATGAGAAGACTCACTGAATAGTAGGGGATAGGCTACTTACCCCTTTGATCTACCAATTGCCTTACTTGAAGGACTTTTCCTGCTTGGGACAAAATTTAAACACACACAAGCATTGCCTCTTAAGGAGGACTTCAGACAGTTTGCCCGGCCAAATAACAGGCCGGGTCTCCAGACTACATGAAGAAAGAGGGATTACCTCAAAGCGAATTGCTAAATAGCAAAGCAAAGCAAGTTCAAAGAACTTAAGCAACTAAGTGGTACCTGAAATAGTCAAACAAATCAGTACACAGTTCAACAGTTTAAAGCAAAAGGAAAGGAATCAATAGTCAACACAGAGGGACAAGTGTGCAAAGCACAAGACTCAAATCATATGAGTCCAACCACCTACAAAACAAAGGTTAGCACATGATAAACAGATAAACCCAATCAACTTGCAAAAGTTTCCTTGAAGCACTTGTGGCTTAACCTGAAACATGAACTCAATCATAAGCCAAAAGGACCACTAGGACTAGCCTAGGGTCAAAAATAAATGAGAAAGTCAAAACAGCAAATGAAAGTCAACCAAAATCAAGTTTAAACATTCAAGAAGCAAACTCAATTGGTCCCACATGCATATCATTCATCATCATGATTTCATAGACAAAAGAAGGCAAAACATGGCAAATTGGTGCACATAGAAGTCAACAGAAAGACTTTGCTCAAAACCAAACATAAACATTTCCAAAAATTATGAAATAATTCAGGGTCAATCACAATCCATAATATGGCATACATATAAAATTTCAGCTCATTTGGATCATGGGAAGATGGTCAATGAAAATCAGGAAGTCAACACATTTTCAAGTATGCACCAAGAAGTCAACAAATCATGTGTCATCTTCAAAAAATCATAACAAAATGAAAACAGATGAGAAATGAATGGGATCAACACCAATGCAAAGCTCAAGATGTCTAGTATGCACATGTAAAATTTCATGATCATCCAATAAGATATGAGAATTTCACAAAGGAAATGGCAAGATGTATCACACAAGGTCAACATTTTGGTCAAACAGGGGATAAAATCTCAAACAATTAAGAAATGGCATGATTAATTCCAGGAAAATTCACACATAAACTAGACATATGAAAGATGGTTCATGCAAAATTTCACATTAATTGGAGGTCAGGAAGCATGTCAACAAAAATCATGAAATAGCATAACATTGGTGTGACACAAATTGTCACACCCTACTTCAAAAAATTATATCTCACAAACCACATATGATAAATGCACAAACTCTACATCAAAACAAACATGAATGAGTGTAGATTGACCACAAAAAATTTCAGGGGCATTGGATACATCATCACAATTTCACAATGGTTTTGGCAAAAGGTGTAAAATGTGCATACATGTCAAGAAACCTAATACCATTTAAAATCCAGCCAACCAAAAATTCAGCAAAAATCATGATAAAATAGTAGACATTCAACAGGTCATAATGCAAAAAATCCCATGATTTTTGGAGTTGAAATGAATGAGAAATGGATTTTGGAAGATGATGAACAAATGGGAACAAACATGAACAAAGAACATGGATTAATGGTCAAACAAGTTGACTGCATGGCATTTTAGTAATTAAGCGTATCACTTATCAAAACGCACAGTTTTAGCCAAAGAAACCAAATAATTTGATTGGTTGTTATGGAAAGGAACAGTAGCCGAACCACATGCACACGCGAAACAGGGTTTTCTGGGAAATTTTTTAGGGTTTAACGTACAGTGTTAGGGTTCTTGAAAACTACAGTAAGCTTCACCATCAACATTCAAACGAAAAAATCAACACACCCAGAAATTGGAAACAAGCACACTATTCTCATCAGCGAACCAAGCACAAGCATAATATGACATTCAATTTCTACAAATCAAACTATTAAAAGAGCATCGAGTCAAAACAAGTATGAACACGAAACTTACAAAGCAGATTTCTCACTCAATGCATAACCATTTCACACGAAACAAGTTGCAGTGGATTCAGCAGTTAAAGACCTATCTAAAGCATGGCACAATTTGGTAAATAGAGAAGGTCGAGCACTTACTTGAATTTGAAGCAAATGGAGAATCAGGTGTTCTTTGAAGGATGCAAGCTCAAACAGAAGTTCACCAAGCTTTGGAATGATGGATACTTGAAGGAAATGAGCTCAGCAAGGCTTGAAAACTTCCAAAACTCGATTCACCATTGTTGGTCCTTTGAAAAACAGAGCTCAATAATGGACTTCCAGCTGGGATTTTATGGTTGCAAAGGGCTCACAAAGATGGCTAGAGCATGGAACAATGAAAGAGTCCTCGAGTTCTTTGAAGCCTTGGCCAGAAATTCCAAATCATGCCAATTCCAAAATGAGAGAATGAAAGTGTTTTCTGTGCTTGGAGGCTGTGGCTTGCTCTCTAGGGTTGGAAATGAACAGAAAATAAGGTTAAATACCTCTGTTTAAGGTTGCCTTATTAAGAACTAAACACAGTTTGAATAAATGGTAAGTTTTGCTAATTAGTGGTTTTGGTTCACATGTGGAGGTGTAGTGGCTGGTGCACGAATTTGGGCTTCAAAACAGGCTGCAAATGACCCTTATATTTGCTGTTTTATGTCTGCTCATGAAGTGCTAAGCTTGTTTTACTTTAATGAAGCCATATTGCTAATTTTGCACCTTTGGCCAAAATGGTGGTATGATAGTAGCATGAGCACGAATTTGGGCTTGGAACATGTTGCAAATAGCCTTCCAAACAATTCCCAATTGGCCAAATGTGCTGAAAACCTTTAATTTGAAAAGTCAACTTTTGGTCAAACTTGAATTTAAATGAAACAAGTCCAAAATTGCCATTTTGCATGGTGAGGTTTTGATGGATGAAATTTATATTTTAGGAAAGAGGAGATGAAATGTGGTTTGTAGGAAAAAACCCCATCAAATTTGGCCTTATGGTTCATGAGATATGGCTCTTTGAAGTTCACAAAATTTTGAAATTGAATTGATCATATCTTGACAACCATGCATGGGATTTGAGAGTTCTTGGACTTTTTGGAAATGGGAGAACAAGATCTTCAACTTTTATGTTGGGCAAAAATTCATTTGGAGCTTGTATCATGATGTAAGTTTAAGATCAAGAAGTTTCCATTTTTGGCAGTTGAAATTACAGGTCCACTTTCTATTTTGGGAAATTTCTGATTGACTTCAAATTCTTCCATGATGAGGTTTGGCATGATACATGAGGCTTGTATGGACATGAATGAACTCCTTCAAATCAATTCTATCCATCAAATCACTGATTAAATCCACAGTTGACCAAGTTTGACTTCCTGTTGACTTTTCTAGGGTATTGCATGATTGAACCACTTCTGATGAATTCCAAACCCTAATTACTTGAGAACTTGATTCCACATGATGTCCCAAGTTATATGAACTCTTGATTATTGATCATGGTGCCCAAATTCTGCAAGAATGGCCACCATCCATTGCTTTGACTGACTGTTGACTGTCTTTGACCTAATTGCTGATGATTGCTTCAACTGCAAGCAACAAGGTTAGACTGACAATATTTTTGTACTTTTTGGTTAGTAAACATATGAAAAAGCAAAGATATACAAATGCAAAACATGCTTGGTGATCAAGAACCAACTCATAAGGCAATCTACCCACTAGGAGGGAAGCTAGGCAGGCAATGATCCTTGAGGCCATGATATGATATGATATGGGCCATGAGGGATCTTAGGGCCAAAATTGGGGTCTTACAAGACGCTCCCTCGGGATACTCTTGGGTCTCTAGATAACGCTTAATGTCATAATACCACGGCTTTTCATCATCAGGCACTGTCTCAACAACAAACACATAAGCCGATCTATCCAGCCGTCCCACCTCAACACTAGGAACTTGATTCCACCACTGCACTTTAATCAAAGCAGCCAGAGTAGCCAAGGCATCTGCTAAAGGATTTTCTTCCCTCGGCACATGGTGTAATTCCACCTTGGTGAAGAACGTCAACAATCTCCTCGTATAATCCCGGTATGGAATTAAGTGGGATTGATGCGTAAGCCATTTCCCGTTAACCTGGTTCACAACCAAAGCCGAATCTCCATAAATAACAAGGTTCTTGATTCACAAATCAATCGCCTCTTCGACATCCAAGATACAAGCTTCGTATTCAGCCACATTGTTGGTGCATTCAAATGTTAGTCGGGCAGCAAAAGGAATGTGGGATCCCTTCGGCGTAACCAAAACAACACCAACTCCGCTACCATTCACGTTAACGGCCCCATCAAACATCAGAATCCATTCGGACTCAGGGTCAGGCCCCTCTTTCGGGATAGGTTCCTCACAATCTTTTGATTTGAGAAACATGATGTCCTCATCGGGGAACTCAAATTTCATCGGTTGATAATCCTTAATGGGTTGCTGGGCGAGGTAATCCGACAATACACTCCCCTTTATTGCTTTTTGAGAAGTGTACTGGATATCGTATTCAGTCAAAATCATTTTCCATCTCGCAACCTGTCCAGTCAATGCTGGCTTCTCAAATATATACTTGATCGGATCCATCTTGGAAATCAACAAAGTGGTATGAACCAACATATACTGTCTCAGTCGGCGAGCAGCCCATGCCAAAGCGCAACAAGTTTTCTCGAGCAGTGAATATCTTGTTTCACAGTCGGTAAACTTTTTGTTAAGGTAGTAGATTGCATGCTCTTTATGACCAGACTCGTCATGCTGCCCCAGTATACACCCCATAGACCCCTCAAGGACTGTCAAGTATAGGATTAACGGTCGCCCCTCCACAGGAGGCATTAGAATCGGAGGCTCCTGCAAATATTCTTTTATTTTTTCAAATGCCGCTTGGCAATCCTCATTCCACATGACCGTTTGATCTTTTCTCAACAACTTGAATATGGGTTCACACGTGGCTGTTAGATGAGATATGAACCGTGAAATGTAGTTCAATCTACCTAAGAAACCACGAACCTCTTTTTCTGTCCTCGGTTCAGGCATTTCTTGTATCGCTTTTGCTTTAGCAGGATCAACCTCGATTCCTCTTTCACTTACGATAAACCCCAGTAACTTGCCGGACCGCACTCCAAAAGTGCATTTATTCGGATTCAACCTCAATTTGAATTGTCTCAACCGGTCAAACAACTTGGCCAAGTCTACCAGATGCCCCTCTTCTATTTGTGACTTTGCTATCATGTCATCAACATAGCATTCGATCTCATGATGAATCATATCATGAAACAAGGTCACCATAGCTCTTTGATACGTGGCATCGACGTTCTTGAGACCGAATGGCATCACCTTATAACAAAAAGTGCCCCATGGTGTGATGAACGTTGTTTTCTCCATATCATCTGGCGACATTTTATTTTGATTATAGCCAGAAAAGCCATCCATGAAGGAAAACACCGAGAATTGAGCTGTATTATCTACCAACACATCGATGTGAGGTAATGGGAAATCATCTTTCGGGCTAGCTCTGTTCAAATCCCGGTAGTCCATACACATCCTCACCTTTCCATCCTTCTTCGGTACCGACACAATGTTCGCGACCCAAGGCGGATAATTAGTGACAGCTAGGAAACCAGCATCCAACTGCTTTTGTACCTCCTCTTTGATTTTCATGGCCATCTCGGGCCGAGTTCTGCGCAACTTCTGCTTTACTGGAGGACAGTCTTCTCTCAATGGCAACTTGTGTACAACAATATTGGTATCCAACCCTGGCATATCTTGATAAGACCAGGCGAAGATATCAACATATTCTTTCAACAGTGCTACCATTCTGCTCTTGACATTCATCTCCAAAGCGGCCCCAATTTTTACTTCCTTTCTGACCTCCTCGGTTCCCAGATTAACAATCTCAACTTGCTCCTCGTGCGGTTGAATCACCTTCTCCTCTTGTTTCAACAACCTGGCTAACTCTTCAGGCAATTCACAATCTTCTTCGCCTTCTTCTTCGGCATGACAGATCGGGTTATCGAAGTCATATAAGGATGTAACAGAATTGTCATCAATGAGATCCGGAGAATAATTGCATCTGCATGAATGTTGATTCATGTGTTGCTTCAGATTCGGAACGAGACAAATTAAAAGGAAGGAAAATGAAAATAAACATTGCCATTTTTATTATTATTCTTTTTAACTGCAAAAATAAATGAAAAACAGAGAACACCGCTTTTAATGCGAAAAACATCTGTTTATTAATGATGCAAATACTGCAAAATGAAACACATGAGGTGGCCCTTACAATGGACCATTACGTTTCGGGAAAAACGTATGGCTTTCATGTAAACAGAATTAACAAACAGAAATATTACTCTTCACGCAGAGTGACAGTGATGACCTTTTCGGCTTTCCAGTTCTGGATCTCCATCCCTGGTACGCACGGTTTTATCCATGAGTCAAGCTCGCAGTCATTGTCAGTCTCTTCACCCACAGCACAGATACGGCATGGATCTAGCATTCCAGCACTGGTGAATGTGAACGGTTGGCGACGACCTTTATTTGGTCCAGACAAGCCTTGGCCTGACTGATAACCAATCCCAAACTTATCCTTCTTCACCGCAACATCTATCACTCTTCCCCAACCTGGGGCCTCTCCACTTTTCACCACCTCCACAGCCTGTTTATAAGAAGCAATGGATGGCTTCTTCTCTCTTTCCGTGAAAACGACATTCTCCACCTTGACGGTTTCAAACGCCTGGCTTGGTGTTTCGAATATTTCACCGTCCATTTCCACACACTTAAATGATGACAACTGGATGACAAAAATATCCTCCTCACCGCAAACTGTCACGACTTGCCCGTCCAAGATATACTTAAACTACTGATGTAGAGTCGATGTTACTGCCCCGGCAACATGTATCCATGGACGGCCCAACAAACAGCTGTACGCCAGCTGAATGTTCATGACACAAAACACAGATTTGAACACCTCAGGACCAATCTTTACGGGGAGCTCAACTTCCCTGAACACAACCCTTTTAGAGCCATCAAATGCTCTAACCACCAGATCAGTAGGCCTCAAAATCAATCCCTCGCAATCCAATTTAGCCAAGGCCTTCTTAGGAAACACATTGAGTGATGAGCCCGTATCAACCAAAACATGCGAAAGCACGGCTCCTTTACACTCCATCGAAATGTGTAGTGCCTTATTGTGATTGCGCCCGTCCATAGTAAGATCGAGATCAGTGAAACCCAACCCATGGCTGGCATTAACACTCGATACCACTGTCTTTAATTGATTGACTGTAATCTCCTGCGGGACGTAGGCCCTCTTCAAGATCTTCAACAAAGCATCTCTATGACCTTCTGAACTCAACAGCAAAGATAAGATCGAAATTTTGGACAGAGTCTGCTGCAAATGATCAACAAGTTTGTACTCAGACTTCTTAATAATTCTCAAAAACTCCTCGGCTTCAGCATCAAACTCACTTTCCGGCTCAACAGGCGCCTGTACCGTTCTAGGAGTATCCTCATTCACCACCTGCTTTCCTTTTGCCCTGGCTAAAGCCTCGGCCTTATCTCTCTGTTCTTTTTCTACGTCTCCACCTCTCAACGTGTTAGGTGCAAACAACCTCCCGCTGCGAGTGAAACCACTAAGCCCGGCATTGTCCACCTTTGAAACGGTGGTATCAACTGCATCATGGTCTTCTTTCTTTTTCCCATTGCAATACACATCACCACCATAGTCCCAAGGCACATCACCATCACTTTCATACGGAATAGGTCCAGGTACCGTGATGGAAATTGGAACCACATCTGTCGGCACTGACAAGTGGACAGGATCGAAATAAATGGTTATCGTTGAAATATCCTCATTCTCCAAAGCAACTTTCTCGAATCGGAGACTCCCCTCATCCATCATTTTCTGAACCGTCTCCCTCAACATTACACACCCATTTGCAGTTACAGTACAAGCAGCACAATAATTATCACAACCAGGAAAAACTCCATTCTTTAACAAATGACCCTTGACCACAGACAATGGGGTCCTCAACTGATCCACACCTGTCACCCCGATTTTACTTTTATCCTCAGAAATTACATTCACCGTCATCTGACCATACATCGGCATCGGATTAGTATTAACATTTGGCGTTGGTGCAAAATTGATGGCTTTGGAATCCACCAAGTCTTGAACAACATGCTTAAAGGCTTTACAACCCTCAATATTGTGCCCGGGAGCACCAGAATGGAACTCACACTTGACGTTCTCATTATAACTTGCAGGCCTCTGATCTGGTCTTAACGGAGCTAACGTCCTCAACTGTACCAACCTGAGATCCTTCAACTTCTTCAACAGAAGGGCATATGTCATGGGTGGCCTATCAAACTGGCGATCTGCCATCCTTCCCCTAACTTGGTACCCATCCCTTTGTGTTCTCTGCTGAGGTGGCTGTTATTGCTGTTGCTGTTGTGCGGGTTGATTACCAGCAGGAATTGTTACTGCAGCAGTATACTGGTGGTAATGACCCCTACCGTGTCCTCTTTGGGCATACACAGCACTCGAGTCACCCTCTTTCTTGCGCTGACCATTTCCGAAGGGCTTCTTCACTCCAGACGACGGAGCATTTCCTTGTATTTTTCCCATTTTCAGCCAGCTTTCAATCCTCTCACCAGCCACTACTATATCCGCAAAACCAGTAACTGGACATCCCACCATCCTCTCAACAAAAGTCCCCTGAAGAGTACCCATGAACAAGTCTGACATCTCCCGATCCACTAATGGGGGTTGAACCCTGGCAGCCAACTCTCTCCACCTTTGTGCATACTCTTTAAACCCCTCGTTCGACTTTTGAGACATCCCCTGCAACTGGGTACGGCTTGGTGCCATGTCAGCGTTAAATTGGTACTGTTTGAAGAAAGCATCCCCCAAATCCTGCCAGCTCTTTATATCTGACGATCTCAGCTTGGTGTACCACTCAAGAGACCCGCCAGATAAGCTATCCTGGAAAAAGTACATCCAGAGCTTCCGATCCATGGTGTAGGCAGATATCTTTCGAACAAAGGCCTGAATATGAGTTTCCGGGCAAGAACTTCCATTGTACTTATCAAACGTGGGCACCTTGAACTTCTGTGGGATCACAATCCCCTCAACCAGCCCCATATTTGTCATGTTAATAGTCCCAGGAGTGGTATGGCTTTCCAGAGCCCTAATCTTTTCTGCTAGTACCTGAATCTCTTTGTTCGGCGGTTGAACACCATACTGACCGAATTGCTCATTCAGCATAGAGAAATGATCCTCTTCTTTATC
Organism: Lathyrus oleraceus; assembly: GCF_024323335.1. Classification (NCBI taxonomy): domain Eukaryota; kingdom Viridiplantae; phylum Streptophyta; class Magnoliopsida; order Fabales; family Fabaceae; genus Lathyrus; species Lathyrus oleraceus. Next base: position 91,362,894 of record NC_066580.1, on the reverse strand, counting down.
CTCCACAGCCCCAAAGAACGGAGAAAACTGAGTTTCCTTCAGAGTGTTGCCAACATAACTTGGGCCACTGCCTGCAGCAAAACCAAGACCACCCCCATTGTTGATGACTACACCACCATTAGTTGCCTTCTTTCTGGGATCGCCACCACCCCTAGAACCACCAGGACCATTGTCGGAGTTACCCTCTTGACTATTGCCATTATTGGCAATCGAAGCCAGCTCAAGCTTCTCCACTTTCTCGGCGAGTGCTTTCTTCCCCAGGGCGAACCCTTGCATGGCGTTGATCAACTCACTCATCTTCTCTTTCAGCTCAAGAATGTCAGCGTTGGATGGATCCATCAGTCTGGGTTTGTTGCGTCTGGTAAAGTATCTGTGCGGACGAGCTACATGCAGAGGGATGACTCTGCGTGCACGAGCAATGATTCCTGTAACAATCAAACACGTTAGAAACCGACACCTGGAAAATAGAGGACAAGTTATTATGATTCATGCATGAATGCAATGTCTATCCGTATAAGGAACATTCTGTCCTTCGATCCTGGCTTCATTGAGACGGATAACAATTCGACAGCAACATTCTGACATCAATCATCCGGCTCTGCCGTACGGAACAGAAAGTTGTGCTTCAACAAAGATATCTCCCGACCATGTGTGTGTTAAGTAAGTGTAACACGGAAAAGAAAATAAAGCTTTGAGATCAATCACTGAATGATAATAACCACTGTATAGCAAAAGTGCGCAACACGTGCGAGAGTCATATATCATCTAATACAAATCATCTTTACAATCTTCCAGAATCGGAAAGAAATACGAGCAAGTGAATTCCGTCAACATGCCTGACGGTAATCCAATACATGATAACAACTGCAATAAAAGTCTAATCCGAAGAAGGTCCCACAGAAGGCTCTGCCTCATCAACCATCCCGATAAACTTCACAGTGAACCTGAGCTCAGTGTTCTCCTACTGAAGTCTTCCCATCTCTTTCTGATGAATCTTCATCTGACGGAAATAATGTTCCCTCTCAGCAAGATAGTGATCTCTCTCAGCCACAATCTTCGCTTTCTCTTCTTCCTTAACCCTTAGCTTCGCTTCCCACTCTGTGGTAAGGGCTTTGGCTCTAGCTTCCCTCTGAGTCTTCACAAGGACTTGTCTCTTCTTTTCATCTTCAATGACCCTTAAAGCTCTAGCCAACTGCTCTTTGGTAAGGTCGTGCTCATTCGTAGATGACTCTAAAGCTTGGATGATCTTGCAATAATAGGCAGTGTCTTTCTCAAAACGCTTCACCTCCTGAGCATGTCTCTTAGCCTAGTCTTCTGCTTTCCCCTTGACTTCCTGATTAGCCAGTTGAATTCCAGCAACACTCATTTCTAACTCAGTCTTCTCTGCTTGCAGTTGATCTCTTGCCCTCCTCATCTCAAGAAATTCTTCCATACTGACAGAAGAGCGTGGCTCCTCAATCAACGGATACCAAAGATCACCCACAGGAAATGGCAGACGAGTGAGCTCAACCCTCTTTCTGAGCCAATCATCAAATGGAGGAAAAGACCTGTTATTAGCTCTACCAAAAGGAATCTTTCCTTTCCTTTGAATGTTGCACCATGCACCAGACACTTGCCCCAACAATGACTGATTACCCTCAACCGGGAAGTAGAAAGACTCCTGAATCTCACGCTCGAGGGGAGGAACCTCCATAGCAAATCCCATTTGTCTCTTAAGAAGTGTCGGGTTATAACTAATATACCCTTGAACTCCTATAAGGGGCACATTGGGAAAACTCCCGCAGCTGTAAATAAAATCTCGTCCAGCCACATCAATGTGAGTCCAAGCTATGTCCTTGGCTCGCAAACCCATCAACTTGGTTGCCCAATTTACAGTATGGTCAAGAAAGACAAAGGCACCCTTGGAAGGCAAATATCCCATGAACCACTTATATAACAATTGAGCACAACATCTAACCAATCCTCCACGCCGCTTCTCGTTCCGATTATGGACCTAATAATAAACATCCCCAATCAAGGTAGGAATGGGATTCTTCTGAGAAAACACCCGGATGACATTAATATCCACAAAATTCTTCTGATTAGGGAACAAAACAATTCCATAAATGCTTACGACAAGCAAAGCACAAACAGTCTTCCAACTACCCAAAACAACATGTTCCTTGGCTTTGGCCTCCAAGAAACTCAGATGAAAACCGGGCAATTTTCCTTTCCCCTTCAAACCTTTCTTAGTCACTTTCGGGATCAAATAAAGAGCACGAGAAATCTCAACAATATCAGGTTCTTCCTTAGTAACATAAAAAGGAATCTGGTTTCTGACCCGAATGCCCAGAATACCGGCATAATCCTCCATCAAAGGTCCCAACAAATAGTCTGGGAAGACAAAACATCTCAAACCCGGATCATAAAACTGGAGAAGAGTATGGATGGCACCCCGATCCCCATCCATGAGCCTAAAAACCATCTTCGTAATACTGCCATAAGCCTTACGGAACATCCCCACATGGTCAGGCGTAATCAATGCTATCATGCCCTTCAACACGCTAATCTCTGGATCAAAGAAACTGTAGACAACATCATCTTTTAAGTCGGTCCTCATATCTGGAACAAGGATGTCTCTCAAACATAATCTCAATCATGAATGTACCCTGCATATGGATAAACATGAGTTAGATGCGGATAAATGCAAAGTGGGAATGATGCAGATGCATGAATGCAATTCATAGTGCCATCCTCCAAGACATCTAAACATCAACTGTACTGGATTCCGGTCTCAGAACTAATCACAACCATCCAAGGGACTAAGTAACCACAAATCCAACTCGGGGGTTCCGAAATAAACGGAACCGGAGGATACATCACCATCATCACAAGAAAGTCACTGAACGGATAGCAACAAGATCATCTGAACAAGTAACCCCCAAATCTAACCCGGGGGATCCGAAATAAACGGAACCCTCTAATAAATACCACAGATAGAACTCCGGCGTGTCAGAAATAAATATCCATAAATCCAACTTATAAATAGAAACCAGATCACGAACCGAACCAAAGTCACCATCAAAGAGTCACCCACAGAACCTGTACCTGTAGGAACCAAACCCCTCCCCTCACTGGTGAATTCTATTAAGGTCATCCTAAGGCAGATAATCGGTCTCGACAATCGGATGAGATACTCAACGGGTTTGCCCTTTCGGGAGTGCCGTGCAGCTCTCATAAGATCATCTAAAGGAAAGAACAGTCACCGAAGTCAACAACTCAAAAGAGATAACCCAACCATAGTGGAAACTCCATAAGGAAGAGCTCTTTCAAAAGAACCTCGTCCGGTTGTGGTATGTCACGTCGCAACAACATGTTGATCTAACATGAGAGGAGACATGAGACCACGCTAATCCTAGGTGTATACTCGGGCTTGGGTTTTAGCCCCACTCAGAACACCCACCCCCAAATCAGAGGAACCACACCTGTCCAGAATCCAACACAGTGATAACATGATGCATGCAAACATATATGCAAATATACATATAATCACAGTATAATAATCACAAATGCAATAAATAAAGCAGTAAAAGCAACCCAAACTACCCTAAAAACTACGCTAGAGAGTGCTAGGATTGACTCGCTTAGGGAAGATGGACCAGCAAGAGGTCAACTTCAATCCCCAGCAGAGTCGCCAGCTGTCGCAACGCGAAAAACAACCGGCGGGGAAAAACAGAGCCTCCACCGATGCTATTCATCCTATGACGGAAAGGGAGCGCAGGACTAACCTAAGAAAGGGAAAGGAACGGTCTTACGACCAGAGATTACAAGGTACGGGAGTCGGTTACGCAAGGAGAAGGATTAGCACCCCCTCACGTCCGCCGTACTCGACGGGATCCACGCTCAAAAGATAGCTCAAAGAAAAGGAAAGGGCTGCTAATAAACTGCTCAAAGAAACTGCACAGAATGGAACGATAAACAAGTGGGGGAGAGAAAGAAGACAGAGGAAGTGGACTCGGCAGGATGTTACATCCTGGGCCTACGTAGTTTGTCAGAAACAAACATCAGAGTCAACGTAGTTCGGGGAAAGGAGACATGCTCTCTAAGACATCGCATCCTATGCCTACGTATCTTCTCTATCCAGCGGAGAATCAGAGCACTCGTAGCTCGGCTAACGCACGCTGAAACAAGACACCCAGGGACGCTGAGACGTCAAAAGAAACATCCAAAAGGAAACAGAATGCCAATACATGGACTTACACCCGACTCCCAACAATAACAAACGCTAACCAACAAACACCAAAGAAAAAGATTATCAGAACGAACCCCAAGAAAGTAACCAAGTATCCAGAATAAACTCCCAATATGTATAACCAGTCACCACAAATGACCCCCCAAAGATGAACCCTAAGTGAATAACAATCATCATAAATGAGCCCCGAGATGAACCCCAATATGAACCCCAAGTAATAATAGAAGAAATCCCCCAAGTCAATATAGGTGAACCCCGAACGAATAACAGGTAACCAAAGTGAACCCCAACTAGTGAACCCTGAATAATAATAGAAGAAATCCCCCAAGGTATGAACATACAACACCCACACACGCTGAACAACCAGGTACCCACATCAAAGAAAACAAATGCCAGAAACCAAAACACGAAACGGTAACCACAAGTTGGGACTAAGGGTGAACAAACAGAGACTCAACAATGGAAGAGGGAAAGAGGAAACATCACAAATATAACAGAAAACAACTAAAGGGTGAACACACACAAAACAAAGAAAAGGGTTCCCGGAGAGATTGCGCTCAACCTCCTGCCTATGTATCTCATCTGGTATGAGAATCAGGGTGACGTAGTTCCCCTCACCAGGGGTAAAACACTCTCCTAACCAGAGACCAGGGAAACAATAAACTAGTAGGGAGACTAAGACTCGAGCCTAATAGTTGTCATGCAATCAATATCCCTAAGTTGAGGTCTCTAACAAGAACTTAACTCATCCTGGAAGCGAGTCAACTCAAGTCTAAACTCTACATACATTCAACTTCCTCAGAAGTTAATTGTACGACTCCTACAGAAATGGAGACGAGAAGAGGAAAGCAAATAAACACACCAACGCAAGTAAACAAACATCACACACTATATCCATACAAGAGGCTCAAACAATGGGTGGGCTTTAGTCAAGAGGGAGTGCTCAACCTCGACAAACAAGCCAAACTGTAAGGGGTAATCTGTAGCTCTTAACCACTAACATTGAACGTCAGGGTGAAGCTGATCAAAGTCTAAATGAGGATGAGACCTCATGCTCTTAACCCTGGCCAGGGTGAGCTCATGAGACAGAAAGCGTGGGGATCCAGAAAGTAGGATCCTTTTCCACTTGACAGACTCTGGACAAAAGATCTGGGGCACATGTTCAGAAGCATCAGCACGTAGTGCGAGCATAAAGAACGACACACTGAATAACGGGGAATCGGTTACAGATCCCTACCTTCCGTCAATTGCCTCTTCTCTTGGAGGTCTTATAAAATATAACACATGCCTCTTCTTGGAGGTCTTTGGGCACAATTTTAAACAAACACAAACAGAGCCTCTGAAGGAGGACTTGCCAGCAAAATGCTTGCCAAAAAGGTGACAGGACTCCAGACTACATGAAGTAAGAAGCTAACTACCTGAGTGGTGTGTCAACTACAATCCAATGCTCAAGCAAGAGCTAAAGCAAGTAAGCAACTAAGGTACCTGTACGAAGACTAAGCATTTAGTACTTCAGTCATAAAACCAGAAGACAAGCAGTGAAACCCTCTAACAGTTACACAATTCAATGCATAAGTGCTCTAGCACTCAAATGAGCTCAAGAGCTCACCACATCAATTAAAACCCTGAAACTGGAGATCTCTGGAATCACGATCGCACGAGCTCAGCTGCTCCAGATCAACTCCTTTGAACCTCCTTTGAAGCTTTATGCAAAAAGAAATGTCTGAAACCTCTTGAATGTGCCTCAATTTCCAAATCTGATCATCATGATAATGCACCTGAACTGCTCGATTTCTTGAGGAATTACACCAAACGATGGGTGATTCTTGATCAGTGAAGTATGAGGATCAAGAATCTGCAATAATCTTTGAGATTTGTGTAAATAAAATACAAATTCGAAGAGAGAAATTTTGAGAGAGTTCTCTTGAATTCTAGATCTGAAAATGCAGTTATGAGGCTTGTGATTAGGGTTTCTCTACTTATACTTTATGCTAATAACACTGATAATCATTTTAGCCATTTACTAATCATGATTAGTGAGTTGTTATGCAAATTGCAAAAATGCAAATTGAGTTCCCATGGCCATAATGCACGTGCTCAGCCCCATGCTAGGATTTTAATCCACTCAAGAGCAACCAAGGGTCAGGATTTGAAGGTTGTTTTGCTTGCATCTTAAGCAAAGAATGAAGGGTGAAGATTTGCTTCATTTTGAACATGTGTGAAACAAGGAACATACGCGCCTCTTTCATGCATGACAATGGCTCATTTTTACCCAAATATGGTCTATGAAGAAAGCTGAAGTGAAGCCTTGCCTTGGTTCTTTGTGAATTTTGATTTGTAGCATGATACCATCCTTAGAACAAATGTGAAATAATGTGACTTTTGACCATGATTCCTTGAGGCTTAGTTTGCAAAATTGAGTCAAATGATGTCATTTTGAGATGCCTTGAACATGAGAAGCACTTTGCAAAAAGAATGAACCAATTTGAAGCATTATATCAAAAGTTATGCCATTTTGAATTTCCATGCACACTTTGTGATTAAATGACCATAACTCCTCAACCATTCATCATATGGACATGAATTAGGACTTTTTGGAAAGGGGAGACAAAGATATACAACTTTCATGTTCACCAAAAATCCATTTGAAATTTATTTAATATTGAAAAGTCAAGTTGAAAATGGACCAAAAACTTTCCAAATTTGGAAACTTTGAATTATAGGTCATTTTCCATTTTTAGTAACTTTTGCCATGACCTTTGAATCTTCAAGATGGATGTTTAGAATGACGAATATACCCCATTTGAACATGATTGAGGCGTCTCAACTCATTTCCCCACCTCATAGCCCTCAGCTGACTGCACAGTTGACTTTTGGTCCTCAGATGACCTTGAAATGTCTTGATCAACTTGAGCCTCTACCACTTGGTGAAATTGCTTCAAAATGAAACCCTAGCTCATGTAAGCTCTTTATAATAATCATGTGATCCTCATCCCAAGAAAATACCTCATCTCTTTGAGAAACCCTAGTTGGAAGAGCTGCATTGATTAGGGTTGACCAGAGGTCACAACCCTAATCCAGAGGAACTTGAGGATGAATTCTGAAACCCTTGATGATGATAGAACCATGATGATGGTGATATATCCTTGCAGATAAGATGATGCTCAAGACCTTTGAAGGATCAAGAAACCCTAATTGGAGCCCATACCCTCAGATGGTTGATGATCAATTCATAGAGACCCTCAGGCTTGAATCACCTAACTTCCCCATCTTTTGAAAAGACTTTGGAGGATGACCTTCTCATTTTCATATGAGATGCAAAATGAAATTCCTAATGCCCTAAAACATGAAATGCAATGCCCCAAACTAGTCTCAAGAAGAGGAGGGCAAATTTTGAGGTGTTACACCATGCTGAAGTGAGGATCCACTTGGAGCTTCGGGGTTGGTCGAATATTGTTTCTTGGATCATGCCCGACGAGCATTCTAAAGTCAACTACACGGCTTAGAGAGGCGTGACATTAGTGGAATTGGACGATGCAGTCAAGTACGACTGGGTAGACGCATAAATTGTGGGTACCTCGTCCATTTTAAGTATTTAAGCGGAAATATATGTTGCTTGTATCATGGTCGACGACCCTCTAGAATGGTAGGCTATTTCTGCAGGTATAAAGAAGAAGATATGCAACTTTTTCCACAATTATGCGGTCTTGCTTTATAAGTGCATGTTCACAAGGATAGAACTACGATTTCCCTTTTCTGTTTTTAAGGTAGCCGTCTTGAAGCATTTGAAGGTTGCCCATTCCCAGCTTCATTCGGGGGCTGGGGCGTACATGAAGGAGTTCTAGTTTTGTACCGAGTATAAGTCTTGAAAGTCTTCCCTCGAGCTGTTATTTAATCTATTTTACACAGTGCACACCTCCCAGGTGTAGCGGGGTATTCATTACCTTTAGATTTATTGACTAAATCAAAAGTAAATCATACAATTCGAGTCGCCACCGCACATCTATTTATCCAAAGGAAAGGTTAGAAAACGAACAAAAACCGAGAAGTTTTATCAAATCAAAAACTAATAAAAATGTCAGAGATCTGGGTAAGGGGGTTGGTTATGCAATGGGAAGGTTTTAAGCACCCAAAACATCCTTAGTACTCTAAGGGAGCCCTTTTTGCAAGTGTGTATTGTAGGTTGGTATTTGAAAAGATTTGTGCAAACAAGATTGGGGAGGGATGAGAAAAGAATATACATATTATTTACAACTTTGTTGTTTGAATGGATGAACCCATTGCCTACGTACCATCACAAAGGTATGATCAAAACCTCGTAGTTCGGGGTTAAAATCTCAAAATATTGGTGAATTGATTTGATCAAAAGCCTTAAGGTCTTTTGTTATCAAAGGGAGAAAACTCAACCTAAACCGACAATCCACCATGTGAGGAGAGCTTCAACATACTAGTGAGGGATCCACCCTATAATAAGTATGGAAGACTTATAGTCCAATCACTAAGGATAAGGTGAGGTTTACATCAACCACTATGATAACTCAAACCTATGGATAATGTTTATGAAAAAAAGTTTTAACAAAGGTGGCCATTGGAACCACAAAAAAAACTTGAGTGAGTTGTATTTACAAATTAGAAGTATTCACAAAATGAAGTCAAAGTTGACTTAAGGTTCATTCAAAATAAGTATTAATGAAAAGAGTTTGAAAAATCAAAGGTATATGGCCAAGGTTTCTAGTTTTGAAAACAATGTCAATGTTTGCACAAAAATGAGTTTGACTTGGGTTAGAATGGAGAGAAGAAGAGAAGGGCTAGTCCTAAACATGCAAAGATGAGAGAAGAGATAAAACCCTTGGAGTTCCTTTTCTTGAGATCATAAAGATGATCCAAGATGCTCTTTTCCTTTGGACTTAGCAATTAACTCAAGCAATCAAACAAATATTCAATCAAGCTCCTAGGATCTCCATTTGGCTTGTCTCTTCTTAACTTGGCTATTCATGACAATGGTCCTTCTTACTATCTCAAGTTTGGAATACCTATCACACAAGAGCAAACAATCAAAAGGTTCACAACATAATAAGAGAAATGGACAAAGAATGAGTTTAGAATAGGGGTCCTTGGAAGTCAACTTTCAAGATTTAGCATTCTAAAGGCATGAGGCCTAGTTGCTCTTCCAACAAATTTAGCATTCTAAAGGCATGAGGCCTAGTTGCTCTTGAACTCCATTAAGCATAGGTAAGGTCCTAATTCTAAGTCCTTTCTCCTTTTTGCATTGGTTCACACAAACAAAGACAAAACAAGCACAAAGCAACCATATATTTATATACAATAATGAGCTCAAGTGAGCAAAAGGAAAATGGCATAAACATAAAATATGAGCTCAAGTGAGCAAAAGGAAAATGGCATAAACATAAAATATGAGCTCAAGTGAGCAAAAGGAAAAGGCAATATTAATAAATGAGTGAGAAATTAAATTGCATTAAAGTAAATTGCAAGAAATTAAATGCTTGAATTAAAAGTTAGTAATTAGTAGTTGGTGTTAGTGTGTCATAAGACAATTTAGCGCTATGTTAAGCACTCGTAAGTGGACTAATGTAGTAGTCACACCTAGCTGAGGCCGGTCAATAAAACTATAGGCAAATAAACACAAGTTAGAGATCATGACTAGTAAGCCAAGCTCCTATAACTTGTCATGCCAAAAGAAAAGAAGGAAGGTCTTGTATGGATTTTAGGTTTTTTGCTTGACCAAGAAGCAACCTATCTTGGACACAAAGCAACTCACTTGATCTTTGATCAAATTGAGTTTGATTTGGATCAAAGAAGGTTAAGCCTCTCATATGTCTAGACTAACCACAAATCATTAACTCATTGGCCAAAAGAAAAAGAAGAAGAAAAGAGATGAAGATGAAATGGACAAAATGAGAATTCAAATGACATATTCAAAATACAATGGTCAAAATATGAATGAAATCAACATCAACCAATGGTAAACAGAAGAGAGATGAATATTAGAAGTCAATAAAGGTCAAACATATTTTTGGTATTTTTTGGAATTAAAATAATACATAAAATAAAATGAACAAAGTATGGTCAAACTTCAAATTCAATTCAAATCAACTTGAATAAGTCCAATTGAATCATCATAAGTCTAACATGGTCAAACAAAGTTTGACAAATTCTCTCAATATTTTTTGAAAATAGAAACTATTTTAAAACAATTAAAAACAAAGAAAAATAACACAAATGAATTGAAATCTCAAATAAATCTCAAATCAATTAAGAAATTGATGAGAATATTTTTCATAGACTTATCATCATCCATATGTGTTAAGAAAATATTTTTTTGGAATTTTTGGATATCAAAAAGTATTTAAAATGAATTAAAAACTATTAAAAACAAAATAATTCACAAAAAATATTAAATGGAATCACAAAAATAATTAAAAATCAGATTATGAAACTAGATTTTTCAAGAAAAATTTTAGTGTTTGTCTTATATTTTTGTGATTCCAAATAAAATAGTTATGAATTTTTGAAAATAAATGGAATAAAAGAAAAATAAAACAGAAATTAGAAAATATGAAAAATCAGGGAGCGCTGGATGGAACTCATTAATTGACGTGGACAATCTAATGGTCTAGAAGCGCGCTTCCACGGTAGGCATCAGTCAAACGCGTGACACAATGGATTTAAAAAAGTAAACACAATGCACGGCTGAGATTATAACACGCATATGAGATTCAATGGACACAAGGCATCCATGTGGGGACGATGGTGGAAACCACCGTCTTCTTCGGTGGACTAACTGATTCCGGCCACCAGTTGCAGGTTTTCAAACCTCAACCAAAATGCACGAGCCTTATACCAAAATGAAGTTGGGGTGATGTACGTCACCCCTGTAACCTTGTATTATGCTCAAAGTTTCTATGGAAGGAGAAATATGAGCTTGAAAATCCAGGTGTGAAAACTGAAATGCTTCAATTCACCAAATCAAAGCCACCATTGGCTTGCCTCTCACACGAGGACTTCCGAAAACCAAATGAACACAAGCAAATCACATTGTATGAGGAGATTTAGATCAAAACAGTTTGAGCATCTACCTTTGAAGAGCGGCTTTGTGCAGCACGATCCACTCAATCTTTTGCTTCCAACTTGATCTTGAGGTGTGATATGAATGCAAGGCTAAGGAATAAGTCTTGAAGATCAACTGATTTTGTTGAAATTCAAGCTTGAATTGAGAAAAATAAAATCAGAATTCCTTTCGTATGGTTGGGTTTCCAATTCAGCAGAGCTTTAGGTAGCCTTAAGGTTGCATTTGAATGAGGCATGACAATGTATTTATAGCTGAACTGCAAGCAAGCAAGTGTAGAATCCGTGTGCATGAAGCTTTGGGTCCTCCATGCATGGGCCTGTACAGGCGCATGTGAGGCCCAAAAGCAAGTGCAAATGCAAGATGATATCATTCCAAATTGAAATGGACCTGCAATTTGAATTGCAATTGCTTGTGCATGAAGATTCCATGTGAATTTCATATTTGGTCACAAATGTTCCCCTCTTCGAAAGTCCCATATAGAAAATCCAAACTTAGGCATGTGAGTAATGGTTGGAAAGGTCTTGACATAAGGAAAAAGAGCTATGTTGGACAGAAATCCATTTGGAGTTTGGAAAATTGTGAAAACTGATCATGAAGTTTGAGGTACAAAACATGCCTTTGAGAAATTTGCCAAAAGTTGCCAACTTCAAGCCCTTATGTTTCAATGATTCCAGCCTCAAATGGAAAAACCTCCAACATTAAAGTTGTATATATTTTTAAGATGATCAATTTAGGCTTAAATTTTTCATCATTTGGATTTTTTATGAGAAAGTCATGGGCAGTTGAAGTTGGACTTTTTCAAGATTCAATGGTTTTGGTCCAAAGTGACCTATAATGTTTTGTATTATCACATGTGTTTCTTTTAGGATTATGAAATTTTGTCCTACATAACATTTGAATTAGACACCTTAAGATTTCCAATGCACTTGGTCTCACCTCAAAATCATAAAAAATGAAGAAGTTGGGTCCTTGGGATGTTGACCCAAAATTAGGGTTTCAATCAAAATGACCTATAATGTTTTGACATGAATGATGATTTTAAAAGTTTCAAATTAATTTTTGATGAACATGAAAGTTGTTCATATGGTTCTTAAGAACATTATTTATCTTAGGGTCATATTCATTTGACAAACACATCAAAAGTTAAGTCTCAGTGGATCTCAGTTTGGTCAGATGACTTGACTGGTCAACTTCTCAAGTCCAAACTTCAAATCTTGATGAATGAGTGATTGAGGATACTCATATAAGCTCATATATGCATAAAATAATGAATGAAAGAACTTCCCTTGATTAAATTTGATCAAAGGTTGAGGTTGCTTCATGAGCAAGGCACAGTCAATGCATAGTTGAATTAGGGTTTCCTTGGGAGACAATCCTCAAGCCCCTTTGGTTTATCTTGATCAAATTGGTAAATTGAGATACTTGGGAGACATATATTATGATTGAGAGCTTTGGGAACCATTTTCATGCTTGCTTTCATCTCCATCTGGCCACTTCATTGAGCATATGAGCCTTTTATGAGCAAGGGATCTCATGATTGCTTGAGCCTCAACACAAAACAAGTTAGTGACATATTTTTGTGCTTTTGGTTAGTAAACAAATAAGAAAATAAATAATATACAATTCAAGCATGCTTGGTGGTCTCAAACCAACTCACACAAGTCCCAACTCTAGGGTAAGGAGCCACACATGTTATGATCCTTGAGGCAATGCAATGAGCAATGATATGATGCCATGAGGGATATTAGGGTCAAAATTAGGGTCTTACAGATGCCCCTATTTAAGGTCATTCTAGCCGGAGATATGAAGGTTAAAATCTTCGTCTCGACGAGGTAGAATGGGCTTAAATAATAACAAAGAGACAAATTTTGGTCCCTAAGAGACCTCATGATGCAAATGTATGCATGCAAAAGTTAATACTCTGTGGGGAAATATGGCCACAAAGGAAAAGAAAATCAGGAGAAAACTGAAAATCCATAGGAGTAACACACTCACTAAGGAGACAGAGACTCTGGCAAAAAATAGGGTAAAATGCGTGAGCAGGTCACGACTTGAAAACTTGCTAGGAGACACGAAGGGATTCCACGAAAATAAATCAATGGAAAGACTCGAGCTGATGCAAAGGTGCATGTATTGAGGAATATGCCAATACAGTAAAACTATCCACAAAGGATACTTTGGATAAAAATCCGGACTCAGATGGAGAACTCCATAAAGGACTCAGTTGAGGAAGAAACAACGAGATATTACCGGTTACTGGGTAATAACTTAAAAAGAGACATGTGATCAAAACACCAGTATAAGGGTGAGAGAACAACACGCTCAGTGAGAAAGAATATCTAAGACCGATATAAGGGTGAGAGATATCAATCATCCAAAACACCCGAGGAGAGAAAGAATATCTAAGACCGATATAAGGGTGAGAGATATCAATCATCCAAAACACCCGAGGAGGACCTGAAAGGCATATCTCAACTCAGGAAAATCTGACTCCATAGGGGACAAAAAGTCATAATAGGGAGTAGAAGGAAGGAACACCAAGGATACCGGTTACTGGGCATATAATAGGTGACCAACCAAGCGTGAATTGGGAACATATCCAAGACACTCATCATACGAAGGGAGGGCTGAAAAAGAAAACTCCATTTACAGGATGGACATTCAATTCCATAAGGAAATACGAATCTTACTCAACTGGGGAAGAAAAAGACTTCGACTGAAGAGCGCATGAGATACATTATCTATTACCGTCAGAACGTAGATAACATACTCGCATGGAAGATTATCCACAACCGGTTATTGGGTTAATAAAGGATAAATTGACCGAAAAGAAAGGACATCGGGATACCGGTTACTGGGTATAAAATGATGACCAATCCAAAGGAGAAACAATCAATACCAAACAAAGGGTAAATGAAAGATGACTCGTGGGGGATAAATTGCTTGACAAAAGCAATCATCCAAGAGATATATCACCGATTACTGGGTGGTATACTCAAAAACGAAGGAATATCAATACCGAATATTGGATAATGATAACCAACAAAGAGGGGATTACATCTACCGGTTATTGGGTAGAAAACCACAAAAATAGGACTTACAACTACCGGTTACTGGGTAGAAGGCCACAAAATTCACTGGGGAAAGGGTGAACAATTACTGGTTACTGAGCAATTGAACAACTAAACCACATGGGAAAAACAAGAAAGGAGTCAATCTAGGAACAAACTAGAGAGACACAATGAAACAAGACTCAACCCAATGAGGATATAACTCAGGGGAGTAATTCCATCCCAATGCGTATTTAGGGAGGAGACTGAAACAATAATCATCCACGAGGACCTAACTCAGTGGGGAATGATGAAGGAAAGATAGACATTTTATGCCTATAGGGCTGACTCTAAATGGAGTGATCAGACACAAACATCTGCTTGGGGAAGAACATTTCACCAATAGCAGGAGATAACAAGCAAAGATATATGGCAAAGAATGCAACATGAATATCTGAATGCTATAATTATGCATGTATATGCATGGTTTATGTATCATTAATGCTGACAACCAGACACATCTAACACAAACAGGTCCAAGAATCAATGGACAGAAATTCGGTATAACATCTCAAAAGAGAACAGCCAGGCCCACAGGAGAAAGCCAATCTGGTGGGGAGCATCAAATACCAGGAAACACCAATCACCGCCGGAGACGAAGACCACTACTGATGATCAGAGACCGTTGTTGGGGATCAACAAAAGGTCACAACTATCAACTGCCGGGGATGTTCCAACAATTCTCAGGAACATGCAGAGATATCAATAAGATCTGACAGAGAATAACTCTACTGGGGATCTTATCAGGCGATAATATGAAATTCTGTGGGGAACAACCACCAAACAGAAACACATTGTAGCGGGGTATTCGTTACCTTTAGATTTATTGACTAAATCAAAAGTAAATCATACAATTCGAGTCGCCACCACACTTCTATTTATCTAAAGGAAAGGTTAGAAAGCGAACAAAAACGAGAAGTTTTATCAAATCAAAAAGTAATAAAAATGTCAGAGATCTGGGTAAGGGGGTTAGTTATGCAATGAGAAGGTTTTAAGCACCCAAAACATCCTTAGTACTCTAAGGGAGCCCTTTTAGCAAATGTTGTATGGTAGGTTGGTATTTGTGAAAATATTTGTGCAAACATGATTGGGGAGATGAGAAAAGAATATACATATTATTTACAATTTTGTGTTTGAATGGATAAACCCATTGCCTACGTACCATCACAAAGGTAGGATGAAAACCTCGTAGTTCGGGATAAAAATCTCAAAATAAGTTGGTGGATTGATTTGCCAAAAGCCTTAAGGTCTTTTGTTATCAAAGGGAGAAAACTCAACCTAAACCAACAATCCACCATGTGAGGAGAGCTTCAACATACTACTGAGGGATCCATCCTATAATAAGTATGGAAGACTTATGGTCCAATCACTAAGGATGAGGTGAGGTTTACATCAACCACTATGATAACTCAAACCTAATAGCTAATGTTTATGAAAAGCTTTGGCAAAGGTGGCCATTGGAACCACAAAAGAATTTGAAGTGAGTTGGATTTACCAATTAGAAGTATTCACAAAGGAAGTCAAAGTTGACTTAAGATTCAATTCAAAATAAGTATTAAGAAAAAGAGTATGAAAAATCAAAGGCATAATGCCTAGGTTTCTAATTTTGAAAACAATGTCAATGTTTGCACAAAATAAGTCTGGCTTGGGTTAGAGTGGAGAGAAGAAGAGAAGGGATAGTCCTAAACATGCAAAGATGAGGGAAGAGAAATAAAACCCTTGGAGTTCCTTTCTTGAGATCATAAAGATGATCCAAGTTGCCCCTTTCCTTTGGACTTAGCAAGCAATAAGCAATTAACTCAAGCAATCAAGCAAATATTCACTCAAGCTCCTAGGATCCTTCAATTTGAACTTGTCTCTCTCTCTTAATTTGGATGCTCATGACAATGGTCCTTCTAAATAGCTCAAGTTTAGGATCCCTATCACGCAAGAACAAACAAATCAAAAAAGTTCCACAATGCAATAATAGAATGAACAAGAGTGAGTTTAGAATAGGGGTCCTTTTAATGTCATCTTCAAGATTTAAGCATTCTAAAGGCATGAGGCCTAGTTGCTCTTCAACAATTTTAGCATTCTAAAGGCATGAGGCCTAGTTGCTCTTGAAACTCCATTAAGCATAGGTGAGGTCCTAAATCTAAGTCCTTTCTCCTTTAGCATTGGGTTCACACAAACAAAAAACAAAACAAACACAAGGAAAAAGTATATACACAATAGTGTGCTCAAGTGAGCAAAAGGCAAATGGCATAAACATAAACATGAGCTCAAGTGAGCAAAAGGAAAAGACAATATGAATAAATGAGCAAGAAATTAAATTGCATTAAAGTAAATTGCAAGAATTAAATGCTTGAATTAAAAGTTAGTAATTAGTAGTTAGTGTTAGTGTGCCATAAGGCAATTTAGCGCTATGTTAAGCAATCATAAGTGGACCAATGTAGTAGTCACACCTATCTGAGGCCGGTCAATAAAACTATAGGCAAATGAACACAAGTTAGAGATCATGACTAGTAAGCCAAGCTCCTACAACTTGCCATGCCAAAAGAAAAGAAGAATGACCTTGTATGGACTTTAGGTTTTTTGCTTGACCAAGAAGCAACCTATCTTGGACACAAAGCAATTCACTTGATCTTTGATCAAGATGAATTTGATTTGGATCAAAGAAGGTTAAGCCTCTCATATGTCAAGGCTAACCACAAATCATTAACTCTTTGGTCAAGAGAAAAAGAAGAAGAAAGGAGATGAAGATAGAGTGTACAAAAATGGAAATTCAAATGACATAACCAAAACACATTGATCAAACATGAATGGAATCAACATCAATCAATGGTAAATAGAAGTGAAATGAAGATTAGAAGTCAAGAAAGGTCAAACATATTTTTGGTATTTTTTGGAATTAAAATAATGCATAAAATAAAATGAACAAATAAAGGTCAAACTTCAAATCCAATTCAAATCAACTTGGATAAGTCCAATTGGATCATCATACGTCTAACATGGTCAAACAAGGTTTGACAAATTTTCTCAACATTTTTTGAAAACAGAAACTAATTTTAAACAATTAAAAACGAAGAAAAATAACATAATTGGACTAAAATCTTAAATAAATCTCAAATCAATTAAGAAATTAATGAGAATATTTTTCATAGATTCATCATCATCCAAAGATGTTAAGAAACTATTTTTGGCATTTTTGAATATCAAATGGTATTTTAAATGAATTAAAAATAATCAGAAATGAAATAATTCACAAAAAATATTAAATGGAATCACAAAAATAATTAAAAATCATTTTATGAAACTAGAATTTAAGAGATTTTTTTTGCAATTGGTCCCATATTTTTGTGATTCCAAATAAAGAAGTTATGAATTTTTGAAAATAAATGGATTAAAAGAAATTAAAACAGAAATTAAGAAATTAGAAAAAACCACAGGCGTCTGATCCGAGCTCATTAATTGACTTGGCTGATCAGAAGGCTCTCAAGCGCGCGCTTACCATGTACATGAGTCAAGCGCGTGGTACCATGATTTAAATGAAGTCAAACAAAGCAACAACCAAGTTTAGATCGTGACCAATGGATCCAAGGGCTATGAGATCAGCCACGTGTGGACGGTGGTGGAAACCACCGCCTTCTTTGGTGAGAAGCCAAAATCCGGCCACCAGTTGCAGGTTTTGCAACTTTAACCAATTCACACGATCTATTTACCAAATGAAAGCTGGGGTGATGTACATCACCCCTATGACCTTAGTTTTCACTCAAGATCCTTATGGAAGAAGAAATCTGAGGTTAAAAAACTAGGTGTTCAATCTGAAGTTCTGCAATTCACAAAATTAAAGCCACCATTGGCTTGCTTCTCACATGAGGACTTCAGAAATGCAAACCAATACAAGCAATGCACAATATTCAGGGAGATTCGAAGCAAAACAGTTATAGTGAAAATCTTTGAAGTGCAGCTTTTATGAGCTTGATCCAATCCAATCCTTGATTGCAGCTTGATCTTGAAGTGACAATGAAGCAAGGCTAAGGAATTAGAAGCTGAAGATCAACCAGAGAAGTTGAAATTAAAGCTTGAAAAGAGAAGTGAAATTTCATAATTCCTTTGGTGAGACGGTGGGGAATGTTTTCAACAGGGACTCAGGTGCCTTCAGGTTACCCTTTGAGTGAAGCAATGCCTTCTATTTATAGCCACAGCTGATGCAAAGTGTAAGCAAACTCGTGTGCATGAACTTGGGTCCTTTATGCATGGGCCTGTATAGGCGCATGTGAGGCCCAAAAGAAATTGCAAATAAATGCTGAACATCAACCAAATTGATTTGGACATGCAGATTGCAAGGCAATGGATTGTGCATGAAGATTTAACATGAAATGCATAATTGATCACAAATATTCATCTCTTCGAAAATCCCATTTGGGAAATCCAAACATAGGCATGTGAGTAATGGTTAGAAAGGTCTTGACATAAGGAACAAAAGTTATGTTGAACAAAAATCCATTTGGAGTTTGGAAATTTATGAAAACTAGCCATGAAGTTCAAGGTACAAAACATGTATGTGAAAAAATTGCCAAAAAGGACCAACTTCAAGCCCTTTTGTTTCAATGATGCAAGCCTCAAATGGAAAAACCTCCAACGTCAAAGTTGTATATAGTTTCAATAAAATCAATTTGGACTTAAATTTTGAATCATTTGGATTTTTTATGAGAAAGTTATGGGTACTTGAAGTTGGATTTTTTCACATTCCAATGAATTTGGCCCAAAGTGACCTATAATGTTTTGTATTATCACATGTATTTATTTTAGGATTATGATATTTTGTCCAACATAACATTTGAATTAGACATCTTAAACTTTCCAATTCACTTGGTCTCACCGCAAAATCATAAAAAATGAAGGAGTTAGGTCCTTGGGAAGTTGACCCAAATTTAGGGTTTCAGTCAAAATGACCTATAATGGTTTGAAATTAATGATGACCTTCCAAGTTTAAAATGAATTTTTTATGAACATGAAAGTTGGTAATATGGTTCTTAAGAACATTTTGTCTCTTGGGGTCATCTTCATTTGACAAAAACATCAAAAGTTAGGTCTCAGTGGATTTCAAAATGATCAGATGATTTGACTGATCAACTTCTCAAGTCCAAACTTCAAATATTGATGAATGAATGATTGAGGAAACTCACATAAGCTCATATATGCATAAAATTATAAATGAAATAACTTCAATTGATTTAATTTGATTATAGGTTGAGGTTGCTTCATGAGCAAGGCACTGTCAATGCATAGCTGAATTAGGGTTTCTTTGGGAAACAATCCTCAAGCTCTTTGGTTTATCTTGATCAAATTGACAAATTGAGATACTTGGGAGGCATATATGATGATTGAGATCTTTGGGAACCATTGTCATGCTTGCTTTCATCTTCATCTGGCCACTTCAATGGGCATAGGGGCCTCCTAGGAGCCTTGGATCACATGACTGCTTGAGCTTCAAAACAAAAGAAGTTAGTGACATATTTTTGTGCTCTTGGTTAGTAAACAAAAATAAGAAAAGCAATAATATACAATTCAAGCATGCTTGGTGGTCTCAAACCAACCCACACAAGTCCCAACCCTAGGGTTAAGGAGCCAAGATGCTATGATCCTTGAGGCAAAATGCAATGAGCAATGATATGATGCTATGAGGGATCTTAGGGTAAAAATTAGGGTCTTACACACATCAATCAAGTATTATCTTCTAACTGCTGAAGAGGCATCTCTGCTACCGGGAGGAGGAACAAACTGCTCCGCTGGGGAAGGAAACAACACAACTTCCTCAAAATTCCTCACCACTGGAAAATGTTTTCCGCTCGGAGGGGATACCAACGTCAAACCGGGATCAGGCAAGGTCAACTAGGGAACATACAGGGCCATCGCCAGGGCTTTGCTGCTGCACAGACAAAAGATCCATCATAGAGGAAACTCTATTGGGGAGCTGAACACGGATAAGATCCACCGTTGAAGAAACTCTACTGGGGAACTTATCAAGGAAAGATATGAAACTCTGTGGGGAACAACCACCAAACAGAAGTTTCAACAATCAAAACAACTCCCTCTTATCTGCTGGAGAGACATCTCTACTAAGAGGAGAGAGAACCAATTGCTCCGCTGGGGATGAAGGAGAATTACGGTCCAAAATGCAACGGAAATTAAAATTTTCTCCTTTAGAGATCCTTACGAATGGTCATGATCAGTGATAGAATATTTACCTCTTGTGACGATTGAAACCTTTGGTGCAGATCTCTTGTGACGATCAAAACCTTTGATGCAGATCCACGAAGCGATCACGAACGTTGAACGATGACAACGTCTCTACTCAGTCCACACGAACAGATTCCTTCAATCTCAGTGCTAGCTGGTACGAATGAAGGCTTTGAGTGAGAGAGAGAGAGAGAAAACGAAAATAATGCAACCGCAACCAATGCTTCTGCATAAGGGTTCTATTTATAGAACCACTTGTGTGGGCTTCAAGCTAAAAAGCCCACTTAAGTGTATTTTGGCCCATATCTTATAATATGCCCAAAATCACTTAAGCCCATGGTACCTTACCATATTTCGTATTCTACTAAAGTACACCGTACCTTACGATGTTCTATAATTCACTTAAGGGCACCGTACCTTACGGTATTCCTTAGTTACTCTATCTCTCATCAATCCGTCCTTTGTGTGTGACCCTGTAGGTTTTCGTGACGTTGGCAATTATATTAAATCACGCATTTAACATAATAAACAGTGAGCGGTATCTAGCAACACATCACTACTACCCAAGACACGAAAATGTCATGTGATCTGACAAAACCTTCTGTGATAATACTTATGTGTATAATTACCCTTTTGCCCTTATGTCTATATTGAACACAAGGCATAGACCGTGTCATCCTTGTTCAGTTAAATATTGGGCCCATAGACATTTATCCTGTTATGCAGGATGGGCAAATTCCATCTAGGTCACTCATGTCCCTCAGCATGCTTCGTGGAGTACCCATCAACTGTCTTTATGGTTATCCAGTTACGGACAACGTTGGATCAGCAATAAAGCACTCGACTCTACATCTAGGGTCCATAGTGGTTTCAGGTCGAAGAGTGGTATACACCATTATCACCATGAGAATAACTTATGACACTTTGCATAACTTTCTATATAGTATTCTCATAGCGGGTCAATCCGGTATAAATATTACTCCTAATATTCATACCTATGTTTAAGACTTGATAACTCTTTATCCATGATCCATGAGATGTGATCATCAGTCTACAAACATAATAGTCTTAATGCTTTAATGTTATCCCACTTCACACTAAAGCTCGACTACGGATACTTTAGGAATAATGTCCTTATGTTTAATGTGTTCTCATGATTAAGTCACACTTAATACATTAAACGGACTATCTATTCCAGGGACTTTATTAATCAACCATAATAAAGAAAATTCCTTTTATTATTAATAAATAATTCGATACAAGTACCAAAAAGTATTGGCCTCTAGGGCTTACACCAACAGGGGATGGATACAACATCTTCACCACCAGCTCTACTAGGAGGAAATTTTCCAATAAGGAGGGAAAACAAATTGTCAGGCTCTGATCAGGCAACTCCACCGGGGATAGATTATAGGCGATCCAACCAGGGACAGTCTGCTATGAGCAACCCTACTGAGGATGAGTTGAAAGCAAACTTGCTGAGGAGAGACTGCAAGCCAAACTGCTGGGGATAACTACAAGTATCTCCGGAGGAACTGTCTTGGCTGAATTCTCCATCAACACGTGCCATGCTAGGGATGAAAAGGGGAATAAACCCTTCACCAACTGCTTTAGGCAAATACTGCTGAGGAGATATCTGCAAGATAGCCATGCAGGGAACACATGCTCACTCTGCTGAGGACTTCTACTTATGCTGGGAATTCTTGCTCACTCTTCTGGAGATTTACATTTATGCTAGGAGAAGACCAACTTCCTCATGAATAGATTGAAGGGGAACGGCGATCCAAAATGCAGTGGAAATTAAAATTTTCTCCTTTAGTGATCCTTACAAATGGGCATGATTAGTGATAGAATATTTACCTCTTGTGACGTTTGAAACCTTTGATGCAGATCTACGGAGCGATCACAAACGTTGAACAACGACAACGCCTCTACTCAGTCCACACGAACGAATTCCTTCAATCTCAGTGCTAGCTGCTATGAATGAAGGCTTTGAGTGAGTGGGAGAGAGAGAAAGAGAAAACGAAAATGCAACCGCAATAAATGCTTCTGCACAAGGGTTCTATTTATAGTACCACTTGTGTGGGCTTCAATCTAAAAGGACCACTTAAGTGTATGTGGCCCATATCTTATAATATGCTCAAAATTACTTAAGCCCATGGTACCTTACCATATTTCGTATTCTATTTAAGTACACCGTACCTTACGATGTTCTACAATTCACTTAAGTGCACCGTACCTTACGGTGTTCCTTAGTTACTCTATCTCTCATCAATCCGTCCTTTGTGTGTGACCCTGTAGGTTTTCGCGGCATTGGCAATCATATTAAATCACGTATTTAACATAATAAACAATGAGCGGTATCTAGCAACACATCATTGCTACCCAAGACACGAAAATGTCATGTGATCTGACAAATCCTTCTGTGATAATACTTATGTGCATAATTACCCTTTTGCCCTTATGTCTATATTGAACACAAGGCATAGACCGTGTCATCCTTGTCCAGTTCAATATTGGGCCCATAGACATTTATCCTGTTATACAGGATGGGCAAATTCCATCTAGGTCACTCATGTCCCTCAGCATGCTTCGTGGAGTACCCATCAACTGTCCTTGTGGTTATCCAGTTATGGACAACGTTTGATCAGCAATAAAGCACTCGACTCTACATCTAGGGTACATAGTGGTTTCAGGTCAAAGGGTGGTATACACCATTATCACCATGAGAATAACTTATTACACTTTGCATAACTTTCTATATAGTATTCTCATAGCGGGTCAATCCAGTATAAATATTACTCTTAATATTCATACCTATGTTTAAGACTTGATAACTCCTTATCCATGATCCATGAGATGTGATCATCAGTCTATATACATAATATTCTTAATGCTTTAATGTTATCCCATTTCACAGTAAAGCTCGACTACGGATACTTTAAGAATAATGTCCTTATGTTTAATGTGATCTCATGATCAAGTCACACTTGATACATTAAACGGACTAGCTATCCTAGGGACTTTATTAAACAAACATAATAAAGAAAAAGCCTTTTATTATTAATGAATAATTCGATACAAGTACCAAAAGTATTGGCCTCTAGGGCTTACACCAACAATCTCCCACTAGCACTAGAGCCAGTCAGGCATACCCTTAATACCCATAGATCTATGGCCATCATGCTTCTGTTGCGCAAGAGGCTTTGTCAGTGGGTCAGCAATATTGTCAAGTGTAGGTACTCTGCATATTTTCACATCTCCTCTATCTATTATCTCTCGAATGAGATGATAACGCCTAAGTATGTGTTTGGATCGTTGGTGAGATCTAGGCTCCTTAGCTTGTGCGATAGCACCATTGTTATCATAATAGAGACCAATGGGATCCACAAACTTCCCATTAGATAAGAACGTGCCCCAGACGTGCCATAGTTCCAACACTTAGGCCACTCAAACTTCCGAATAAGATTTCCCGCTTTCAATCTTATAAGCATGCACCGGAAGGGATCTCCATGTTTCAAAATGCAAATATTCTTTATCAAACTAAACGGATGTTTTTGCAATCAAAGCGGTAATGAAAACAAAAAACAAAATTTATTTGACTGAACATGCATTTTATTGACTGAAACAAAAAAGGTGGCTCAGAACCGAGCAACACACAGGAAGCAAACCCTGAAAAGAGGTGATTGCGC